>NW_011888993.1:1264161-1269014 GCF_000151845.1 Pteropus vampyrus
CTCTCCCCCACGTCCCCCGCTCCTTGCCCCCCAAGGCCTTACGGGGTTGGGCCTGAACCGGCTGCGAGACCAGAACCGCCAGAAGGGAGAGATGGCTGGGGGTTGTCCAGAATTTATCCATCCTGCTCCGTCTGCCCTCGCCCCTGCCCAGCAGGTTCTGGGGTGCAGCCCCCACCGGAGGAGGAAGTGGGATGGCTGCCCAGGGCACCCCAGGGCAGGGTGTGGCCGGTGCCGCAGGAAGCGGGAGGGTGGGGCTCCCTTCCCTGGGTTCCGGGCTCCCTGGAGGGTGGGGGGAGCCAGCGTCTCAAGCATCCCAGCACCCTGTCTCCCTGAAGCTCACCCTGATCCCCTCACGCTCCATAGCCAGAGCCGTGGGAGAGGGAGGCTCCGAAAAGGTAGAGAGCTCATTTCCTGAGCATCTAGTATGTGCCAGGCCTGGCAGTGTCCCTTCGGCCCCGGAGCCTCACACTCCGGTGCTCAGAACCCTTGTCTTCACGTCGCAGAAGAGGCGACTCAGGCTCAGAGAGGCCGGGCCGCCTCCCTGAGGCCACACAGCACTGCGGAGGAGCAGAGTTCTCCTAGGTGAAGAAGGAATACCCTCCACCCCAGCCCTGCCCCCGCATCCTACATCCTTCAAATCTGACCTTGGCCACAGCCTGCAAGCGCTCCCCTGTTTGGGGCAGCCTGGACGTCACTCCCCCAGCTCTGCCAGCAACAGCCAGGGAGACCTGCCCGGTGGCTTCCTTCTTTCTAAGCCTCAGTATCTTCAGCTGGGAAATTGGACTAATTAGGTACTGGCTGAGACAGGATAACGATACCAGGCCTTCAGGGGGAGCCTCCGTTAGGGCTTTTATTTCGTTCGTTCTGTTTATGGGTTTCCGCCCCCTGGTGGACGATCCTGGAAGTGTTCCCGGACAGAAGCCCAGCTACGGGTCCCAGAACGGAACCCCAAATGCCATACTTCGTCAAAGTCCTCGTTAAGGGTATTTAACTTCTTAAGAAATAGTCCACATCCAGGGCAAAGCCCAGGGCCCGGAGAAAGTGAGGAGAAGGGGGAAACAGGAGAAAGTGCTTGTTTCTTCCTAAGAAAATGCAAGGCCCTGGGCCCCTCCCTCCTCCAAGAGCAGGTTCTCTGAAACGGGGTCACGTGACCCAAAACCCCAGGGAGGAGGGAGCAAGGATTTCCCTGGAGACCGCGGGGGCTCAAAGTCCAGGGTTCCTCAGCAAAATCAGGCTTGCAAGGGGGGTGGTTACTTTGCCCCGGGCATCTGTGCAGCCGGGTCTTCCATACCCACCCCTGTGGCACCCCTCAAACCAAGAGCTGCCTTTCCCAGCAGGAAACGGTCCTGAGACACGACAGGAGCCCTTGCGAAGGGCTCTGATCACTTTAATGCAGGTCCCCAAGCTGCAGACCCCTGACTCATATTGGTCCTGGGGCTCTGTGCCAGGAGACATCCGGCAGAGGGAAAAGAGGCCAGGTAGAGGGTGGCAGCAGGGGGAGCCATGAGGTCGCTGGGGCTTGGCGGTCTCTCCGTAACCAAATGCAAGAGTCACCGGGCGGGGCAAATTGGGAAGAAAGGCCCGTGGATCCCCCTGGAGGGGGCGGAGCAGACCCCAGGCCTCTTCATTGGGGCACTGTGTTTCGGTGGCTGCAGGGTGAGGTCATCGGTTGTAGGGTGTGGAAGGGACATCTGGGGGGGCGGGGTCCGCCTGGAGGAGTGGGCAGTCAGTCTTCACATGACTGTGTTCTTGGTTTTCTCCTGGTCCGCGGGCTTCTCGTCCTCCGGTTCCAGCCCCAAGTTGCTCTCTCCTTCCTCCTTGGCCTTTTTCTCTTTTTTCTCCTTGTCTTCTTTGCTGGAGGAACACAAAGGCCCCGGACCACAATAAGAAGCAGAATCACTCCCATTTAGTGGGCACTTACTACACCAGGCCTTGTGACTGATGAGTGTTTTATGAGGAGTATCTTCATGGACTCCTCAAAACAGCCCTAACGAGGCAGCCTCATTTCCATGTCACAAAGGCAGAAACTAAGGCTCAGCTGTCCCGTGCACGGGCAGGTGGATGACTGGGAGAGTGGACGGTGGACGGAGGGCCGGGTAGACGGGTAGCTAAATGATGGAAGATCGCATGGAGGGATTAATAGATAAACGAATGGGTGGGTGAGCAGATCGATCGGAGGAAAGAGAGAATAATGGGTCAGCGAATGGAGGAATAGGGATGTAGATGGGTAAATGGGTGGGTAGATCAGCGGGCTGATGGGTGGGTGAGTAGGTGGGTGTGGGTGAGAATGGATGGCTGGACGGGTAGAGGGATGGATAGTTAGGTAGTGGATGAGTAGTTAGGTGAGTGGACAGCTGCATGGAAGGATGGATGAATGAATGGGAAGGCGATGGACGGAAGGAAGCAGAGTGGTAGATCCATGGGTGGGAGTGTAAATGGGTGGATGGGTGGAGAAGGACAAAGGCAGGGAGGAAACTATGTGGATCCAGGTGAGACCTGGACCCTCCACACATCCTGGAAGCAGGAACCTCATCTTACTGAGCCCGAGCTGGGTCTTAGACACGGCAAATGGCCAAGTCCACACCTCTCTCTGGCATATCCCGGGCTCAGCTGAGAAGCTTCGAGCCAGGCTGGTCTCCTCCCAGCTCCTGCTCTCCTGTCCCCAAGCCCAGGCTGGACCGCATGGCTGTGGGGACATAGTGTCAGGAAGGCTGGAGGCCCAGGTGGGCTTCTGTGAGGAGGGAACAGCTGAGCGAGGACTGAGGGGAAAGAGCTAGCCAGGCGACATGGGCAAAGGGGTTCCAATCAGAGCCGACCGTAAGTGTGAAGGCCCTGGAGCGGGAATGCACTTGTGTTCAAGGGCAGAAAGAGGTCATCTGTGCACGCTCATCCCCCCTACGAGGGGCCTCCCACAGAGTCCCTGTCCCCCCACACCCGTCACAGTACCCGCTCACACAGGCAGTACCTCAGGTCCACGTCCTGGTACAGGTTGCTCTCCATTCCGAATTCATCGTCCTCAGCTCTGTGGGAGAGACAGGGACAGGGGAGTGAGGGTGGGTGAAGGGCAGGGGGTGGGGATAGCCTCACCCCAATCTCTCCCGGCAGGGATCACGAACTCCAGGAAGCAAGGCAGGTGGGCTGCTTGGCTGTGGTCTGTGAGACGGGGGTTCTGAGGCCCACCGGGGACATGGGGAGGCGGGAGGGACCAGAGAGGGTCAGGAAGTCAGAGGGGCACCCCACCTCCTTCTGGAGCACCAGATGCGGTTGGCCAGCATGAGGACAAAGACGATGAACAGAAACACCACGACGGCAGTCAGGCCTACCAACCATGGCTTCAAGCGACGTCCTGTGGCTGTTGGCAGGTGAGGTTCAGAGGTAGGGGACAGGAGGGCCTCCCAAAGGTGACAGGGAGAAGGGATCTGGGGCTGCTCGGACAGAGGGGACCTTGGAAAAGGCTGGGCATCAGGTGGGCTTTAGAGAAGGAGTCAGGGCTCAGCCTAGGGATAGGGCTCAGCCTGATGTCGGGGTTCAGCCTGGGGACGGGGCTTGGCCTGATGCCGAGGTTCAGCCTGGGGACGGGGCTCAGCCTGGGGTTGGGGTTCGGCCTGGGGTCTGGGTTCAACCTGAGGACGTGGCTCAGCTTGGAGTCTGGGTTTGGCCTGGGGACAAGGCTCAGCCTGATGTCGGGGCTCAGCCTGGGGTTAGGGTTTGGCCTGGGATCAGGGTTCAACCTGGGTTGGGGTTCATCCTAGGGATGGGGTTCAGCCTGGGGTTGGGGCTCAGCCTGGGGTCGGGGCTCAGCCTGGGGTCGGGGCTCAGCCTTATGTTGGGGTTCAGCCTGGGGTCAGGGTTTGGCCTGGGAACGGTCACAGGAGCGACCTGACCCCTTTCCTCCTCCACCTGCCCCTTCTCAGTGGCCTCAGGTTCTCATGGAAAATGGGGAGATGACAAGCCCGTCCCACCACCCCACTGCCGCAGAGGTGGGGGCCCTACCCTTCTGGGCCTCGGCCGGCAGGAAGAGCAGGATGCTGAGCACGAGAGCGGTCGCCAGGGCCCTCATGGCGGGAGCGGCCAGCAGCGGACTGTGCAGTCCCGGTGGGCGCAGTGCTGTCTGGGTGAGGCCCTGCCCAGCCGATAAGGTGTGGGCAGGTCTGGGGCAGGGCAGGCCCCCTCCCCTCCTCCGGTAGGTGCCCCTCCCCCCAGGAGGGCAGACTCTGGACCCAGCATAACCATTAACCCGGAAGCCAGGCCCCCGCGCAGGCTCAGCGCCTTGGCGTTATGGCGTCTCCTTCTATGAACAGCCCACGCATTTCCCGCCTCCGGTGTGACCACTGTGAGAAGTGTGGTGAGGCCAGGCGCCCCAAGGCCAAACAGAAATAGCCAGAGCCGGAATTGGACCCTGGTCTCCCTCACCGCCAGCTTATGTGACCTCGTCCTGGTTCCCAGGCCCCTGGGGACCCATGGCCAAGGAGGGGATGAGCACGGGGACTGGAAGGGCAGGGCCACACACCTGCCCGCCACCTCCAGACCCGGCTGCTCCCGTGCAGCCGGAGGATGTTGCACCCTGGGCAGCTGATGACTCAGGTTCCATGCCCCCCTGCCGGTCAACCTTGGTCCCCAGTTGATTAGATAGGGAGCCCTGCCCGGGCAAAGGGGAACCCCACCCCAGTTGCCACAGGATGGGCACATGGCAGGAAAGCCAGGGTTGGGGGGGGCTGGTTCTCCAGGCCTTTGAGACCCCCGCAGGGCCCCTGGGGGCTGAGGGGTCGCCAGCATCACTGCGTACGCGTCTATGGGTGCCACCCGTACACCGGGGCCTCCTTCTCTCCTGTCTGGTTATGACCACTGCCCAG
>NW_011888993.1:1270571-1272341 GCF_000151845.1 Pteropus vampyrus
TGGGCTGAGAAAAACCGAACCTTAGAGTAAATGACGTATTGGGTCAGAAAGTGACGAGTATGGGGGAGGGGCAGAGACCGTGGTCTAAGGCAGGGATCCCCAACCTCACCCCCACCCCACCCCATCCCCTGACCCACGGACCGGTACTGATCTGTGGCCTGTTAGGAACCGGGCCGCACAGCAGGAGGTGAGCGGCAGGTGAGCGAGCGAAGCTTCATCTGTATCTGCAGCCGCTCCCCAGCGCTGGCATCACCGCCTCAGCTCCCCCTCAGCTCCTCAGGCATTAGATTCTCATAGGAGTACGGTCCCTGGTGCCACAAAGTTTGGGGACCGCTGGTCTAAAGGGCTGGCACTGCAAGAAGGGGAGTTAAAGTTTAAAAAAAAGGTCATACTGTGGTGACATTTGAGCCGAGACCTAGAGAAGGAAGGGAAACAGCCAGGGGAACACCTCAGGTGACAGAGGACACAGCCCGTGCAAAAGCCCTGAGGCTGGACCGTGCCCGGCACGTCCGAGGAACAGCAAAGAAGCCCTCGGTGGTAGAGCAGGGTGCTTAGGAGGAGAGAGGGAGAGGGGAGGGCTGCCGGGGGGGGGGAGTGGGTCGCACAGGGCCCCATGTGCATGGGGAGGACATGGGCTTTGACCAAGAGGGAGGTGGGAGCCCTGGAGGGCTGTGGGCAGAGGAGGGGCCGGACCTGACTGGGCGCCCTCTGGTGGCTGCTGAAGGGATGACAGACCAGGGCGGAGGGTACTGAGCTGGTCCTAGCCGGCAACGGCGGGCTGGCCCTCGGGGCGGCCGAGGAAGGGAGAAGTGGGTGCATCTGGGATAGATTTGAAGATGGTCACACCTGGATGTTGTTAGGCTACACCTGGATGATGGCATTCCCACTTCCTGTGGGAGGAGCAACTTTGGAGGTCACCTGAGGAATTGTAAGGATGTGCTGGGTTTGGGGTGCCTCATCAGTATCAAAGTGGAGATGTCGAGAGGCAGCTGGGCCCCGAGTCTGGAGCTCAGGCGAGCCCTGGGATGGGGACAGGACTGTGGGTGTCACCAGCTCATAGACGGGCCGCCTGGAGGGAGGCGGGGTGGGCAGAGACCCTGGGATCCAGCCCTGGGCACCAAGGGGCACTGAGAGGCACTGAGGAGTCCCGAGAGGTGGAAGGGAAGCTGGGTCAGCTCCTGGGAGGATGGGGGACCGGGCAGGTCAGACGCTGCTGAGGGGAGGGGAGGACAGAGACTGAGATGTGACTACCAGATTTGGGCACTAGGAAGGAGGTCACCTGTGGGCAAGGACAGTTCTGGGGACGGGATGGGCAGAGCCTGGCTGGGGCTGGTGTATCAGAGAAGGGTGAGCATAGGAGCTGGTGAGGGTCTGACCACGCTTCCTCGGGTGACAGTGGGGACAGGAGGGGTGGTGAGTTTTTTCCCCTTATTTCTAAGAAATTAACTCCTGTCCATGCGAATGGATAAAGAGGGAAAACAGAGAAAGGGGAACGGCTGAAGAAATGGCCGGGCTGGCGACGGGCTGGGGTCAGGGCAGCGGCTGAAGGGCGACACAGATAATAAGAAACGCATCTTTGGTCTTCGTCCAGGTTCCTGGAACTGAGCTTCTAAAACCCTGTCGTTTCCTAAGCGATGAGAGGGGCCCTTTGTGCTTCCAAAATTACCCCTCCCACCACACCTGAGCGCATGCTAATGGGGTGGGCGGGAACATTCAGCCTGACCCCGCCCCGGGAGGGCAGGGCTGATCACTCACTCGCGAGTAATGACT
>NW_011888993.1:1274059-1280315 GCF_000151845.1 Pteropus vampyrus
GCTGCTGACAGGCTGTGTGACCGCGGGCAAGTCACCCTGCCTGGGGGGCCTGTTACCCACCCATGGGGATGGGGGGCAATAAGAGCACTCGCCGCCTCCGAGGATGAGTTAACTCGTGCGGAAGTGCGGGGGGCTGGGCCAGGGCGCGTGCCCCGGTACCCGCTGCTCCCTGTCCCAGACGCGGCCAGAGCCTCACTGGGGCCCCTCCTCACCCTCGGCCAGTGCCAGGGCAGCCTCCTCGCCGCCGGCATCGCGCAGGGCGAACATGGCTCGGTACCGGTCGAAGAGCGGCAGGGCCTCGTCCAGCAGCGCCTCCCGCAGCCTGCCCACGTCGCGCTCCTCAGCGGGCGGGGCCGGGTCCACTGACAGGTAGGGCCCAGCGGCAGGCGACCCGCCGCCCTGCAGCAGCCATTCCAGACGCCGGACGGCCAGCTGGCAGGTTTCGGCCACCTACAGGGAAAGGGGTGACCGGTGGGGATGTGGGGGTAGGCCTGACGAGACCCCTACTGCATCTCCTGGGAGTGATGGGGAGACAGGGCCCGGGAGGGGCTCCATGTGGAGGTGACGTGGAAACCCAGTGCAAAGGCCAGGAGGCGGGGCCTGCCAGATCCACCAATGCTCAGAACAGACTTACAGACTGCGGGTCACAGTGGGGACCTGGGATTTTATCCTAAAGGTGATGAGAAGCCATGGGATGGATGGATGGAGAGGTGAGGGCTCAGGGCCGAGTACAGGCTGGCCAAGCAGGGCGGGTTTTGGTGGGGAGAAGGGTTTGGTTGTGCCCAACGGGGCAGTGGGCTGCACCCACCCACACCGCCACCCCTCCCCAGAATCCCTGGCCAAGCAGATGCCCTGGCAACCAGACCCAGGGGCGGGGCTTGGCCACCTTACCTCCAGCACAGGGTCGGTGGAGTGCTGCTTCAGGATCTCCATAACTTCCGGGTCCCCAATGGCCCCCAGGGCCTCCCCTGAGAAGAGCCAGGCAGAGAGCTCAGGTCACTGGGCAGGCGGGGACAGGCCCTGGGCCCCTTGGGGGATGCTCAGGACGTACTCAAAACAATGACCGACTAACGGATGAAATGGATAAAACAGGCATCAGTGGCTGGCAGTCTACAGCCCAACACCTGTTTTTATGTGTGAAGAATGTTTTTAACAGTTCAAAAAAATTATTTTAATCAAAGGGATAATATTTCACGACAGGTGAAAATTATGTGAAATACAAATCTCAGAGTCCATAAATATTTACTGGCACATGACCATGCCCATCTGTTGACTGGTTCGTGGTGGCTTTTTTGCTAGGATGGCAGAGTGGAGTTGTGGCGACCGGCCACGGGGCCCAAGTTTGGGTCACGTGAGTGCGTGTACGCAAGGCAGAAGGGCACCTGCACCCGCAGCCCCACCACTCACCAGCCTCGTGACGCACCATGGGCTCCTGGCAGGTGTCACGCAGCACGTCCACTAGCACAGGGATGGCCCGGCGGTCCTGCATCTGGCCCAGGCAGTAGGCCAGCTCGTGCTTGAGCAGAGCAGAGTCATCGGTGAAGGCCCGGCTGATCCAGGCGATGGCACTGGGGCCGCCGAGCCCTCTGAGTGTGAAGAGCGCCCGGAAGCGCGCCTGCAAGGGCTGCCGGGGGTCCACCAGCGTCTGCCCGATGGCCTCTACCTCCTGCTCCGTCACCATGGCAGCCACCTTTCCCTTCTGTGGCTCTCCTCAGGCACAAGAACCTAGGATGGAAAACCGAAAGGCCAGGTTACAGGTGTCCTTCTCCGGCTCACTGACTTGTTCGTTTATGTTGGGACCTGGTGGTGGCTTCCTGCCGCTGTCCGGCCTGACATCTAGGGTGAAAATCTGGCTGCTCTGGCCCCGCCTACTTGCTGTGTGGGTCTCCATCATTTACTTTCCCTCTCTGGGCCTCTGGCCTAGTCATCAGCAGTGACCTCCGCTGGTCTGTTCACACCACAGCCAGAGGGACTGGTAGCTGGTCCTCAAGGTTGTCCCCCATGACGCCCACCTCTGGTATCCATCCCCCCAAATGAATAGGAGTGACCTATGTGAACAATAGGATATGGAAGAAATGACAGTGTGACTTGAGGGCAGGTTGTAAGAAACACTGGATAATTTGTTACCCAGCGTAGGTAACAGATACAGGAGCCCTTTCAGCATGTAAACCGGACCATGTGACTCCCTTGCAACACATCACAGTGCTTCATTACTCCAAACTCCTTGACAGTCTCAGAGGCCCTGTGTAACCTGTCCCTGTCCCCTCCCCGCCCTCGCTTCCTTCCTCTCTTCCCTTTTTCACTGCACTCGACCAAACAGGCCTCCTCACTGTACCCCCAACAAACCACGCGCAGTCCTGCCCCAGGACCTTTGCATGGGCTGTTCTTGCCCTAAGGTACACTCTTCCCAAAATTCTCCCCATGCTCGCTCACTCGCTTCCTTGAGTCTCTAATGTCACCTCTTCAGGAAAGCCTTCCCTGATCACGTCTTCAGTGTTACGCCTCTATCTCTTTTTCCTTGTTCTTTCTCTGGAGCGCGTACCACCGTGACACACCGTACTGGGTATTTATTGGTTTAGCCTCTTGTGGTCAGTCTGGTCCGTCACTGGACTCTGAAGGCAGGGACCGAGTCTCTCAGTCACTGCTGCACGCCCAGCACACAGGAGGGTCTCGGGAAGAACAAGAACCTGCACAGTAACAGCAGCAGCTGACACTTACAGAGCACATGCTACGCGCCAGGCACCTTTCCTGAGCCCTTTAGAGTCATGAGCTTGTTAACCTTCACCACGACTCGATGAGACAGGCGCTAAGACTGTCATCATTTTACAGGAGAGGAAACAGAAGCACAGGCAGGGTGATGACTTGCTTAGAAACAGCGTGAAGTTATAAATCCAGGTGGTTGGGCTCCAGAGTTGAGCTCTGAACCAATGATGCTGTGTTGAGTGGATGAAATAAGATGGAACAACACAGCTAAGACTGGGAGGAGTGTTCCCCCTCTGTCCTCTAGGCCAGTGAGGACCTGGTGGCCGCTTCGTAAATATAACAAGCAGGTCGCGGCATGTCGGCAGCCCTCTGGCTCCCAGCGGCATCAGCAGGGCCACCTGGTTTAAGGAGGGAGGTACAGCTGCAGGAGCACAGGTGACCATCAAAGAAGGTGACACCTGAAAGAGGGATCATCGGAATCCGCAGAAGCCAGGAGTGAGCCCACGCAGCAAATCAAGAGCAGACGAGACCCAAGCCTCCTGACAGGCCTTCCATAAATATCTGCTGAACTGAACATCTACTGCCTGCCAGGCACGCTCCTGATCACTTCATACACAGTATAAAATCAGTAGCATCCGGAAAATGGGCAGAAGGGGATCGGGGACCTCACAGAGTTATCATCAATGAAGTTACGCTTGAGCACAACCGCTGGCGCCCAGCTTTATTAGGCACGTAATAAAGCTGAGCTACTATTAAGAATTTCTGCACCGAGCCCCACACCTGCCTCTGTGCTCCTGAGGACAAGGGACACTACGCCTACCAGCTGGAAGCCCGCAGATCACACCTGAGGCCTATTTTTCACTGGAATGGGGGACCGGGGTGTGGGCGTGGGGCTGAGGGGATGAGCCCCCGACCAAGGCAGAATCTGCTCACACCTGTGAAGAAGGTCTCAGACACACAAGATGAATTAGGGATGGAGGAAGAGACCTAGATCCAGGAAACCTTTCCCCCTCCTAAAAACCTCTCTAAACCAAGAATTCTCAAAAAGATCTCCAGTAACTAGACAGGCCCCCCCCAGAAGGGATCCCTCAGGGCTGCTCTCAAGACCCCTTTCCTTAGGATGGACTCCTAAGAACCGGACGCCTCAGGATCTGTCTACACTAACCCTCGATTACCGGTCCTCCCAGAATCCTGAGAAAGGAGTCGCACGACATAGAACCCCCGCACGCGCTGGGACCCCAGAACCCGGGGGAAGAGCTCACCGGCACTCGAGACCTCTCGTGAGGAGGCCCCTCCAACCGCCAGCCAATGAATCCCAGAGCCGGGACCCCCACCGAGGTGTCCGCCCCGTGCCCGCCCGCCAGGTCCGGGCCCCGCACCGTGCTCCCCGCCGCCGGAACGCCGGAGCGAACGCCCGAAACGCAGGACCGCCAGGCTGGGCCGCCGCCGCCGCCGCCACTTCACCAACTGCGACGCTCGCAGCGCGCTCTGGGGGCTGCCATCTTGCCACCCACGTGACGTAGCCGGACGGCACCAACGCAGCGCGCAGGGGGGAGATGCAGTCAAAGGCTGCGCGGGGGGAGGAGACCCGGAAGCGCGCGTCGGCACCGGCACCATAACTTACACTCCCACACCAGAAGGCGTCTAAGGAAATCCCTCAGGGAAGGGGGAGGGCAACGTCCATCCTTTCCCCGAAAGCGATTCTCTGCGGCCGCACCACCCGGTACGACTTGTGGAAATGGTTTGTGCCGATTCAGCCCGTGGGGGGGGGTGGATAGTGACGGAGCATGCGCAGCGTCCCTGGGCGTGGCCAATGACCGTGGCTAGACCAGAGAGAGAAGGCGGGATTAAAAAGACATGATTGAGTCATTCATTCATTAATTCACTTGCCAAATTGTTCATGGTCGCTGAGGATGGGATAGCCTGCATTTTTACCCTTGAGAAGCCACTGGAGGTGTTAAGGGAAGCTTTTAGGCTGGTATGTAGAGCAAACAGGATTCGCGAATGGATTGGGTATGGAATTTGGGAGAAAGAGTTGTGTGTGTGTGTGTGTGTGTGTGTGTGTGTGTGTGGCGACATTAATTAACGAAATCCGATGAATTTCAGTACATTTTAACAGTAAGCCATATATATTTTTATATTGTGTTCACCCCTCATAGTTAGATTTCTCTCTGTCACCACATATTTGACTCCTATTGCCCCGTCTACCTCTCCCCTCCCCCGAGAGTCTTAACCTGTCAAGATAAGTACAGGGTGTTGACATGAGTAACTGGAGCGAGGGAGAGGCCATTAACCATTAACCTTCTCGTCACGTCCAGCCTCGGTCCTGTGGACTCTACCTCTCTAAGAATCCAAATCAGTCACTTTGCTCACCTTTACTGCTCCCATGAGGGTCCAGGCCACCACTAGCTGTCACCAGGATGCTGTCCACACAAGAAAAAGAGAGTTTTTAAGGGACTATATCAAATCAGTATGATGGTTCCCCAAACAGTTAAACATAGAACTACCATAGGTATACACCCAAGAGAAATGAAAGCGGGGCTCAGGCAGTTGTACACCCATGTTCACAGCAACGTTATTCACAGTGGCCACAGGCCTGTTAACTTGTTATATTTTTTCTGTCTCTGTGAAGTCAGTTCCTCTAGGGAACTCATAAAGTGGAATCACACAGTATGTGTCCTTTTGTGTCTGGCTTATTTCACTGAGCATAATGTCCTCAAGGTTCATCCCCGTTGTAACGTGTATCTGAATTTCCTTCCTTTTCAAGGAGGAATAAATATTCTATTGCATGTCAATGGACATTTTATCTTCTCATCTGCTGATGGACACGTATTGTTCCCGCCTTCTGGCTATTGTACATCATGCTGCTGTGAACGTGGGTGTGCAAGTTGTATTTGACTCCCCTGGGGGGATACATACCCAGGAGAGGAATTATTGGATCACGTAGTAACTATTATATTTAACTTTCGAGAACTCCCAAACTGTTTTCCACAGCATCTGCTCCAATTTACATTCCCACCAACAGTGCACAAGGGTTCCAATTTCTCCACATTCTCATCAACATTTGTTATTTTCCACTTTTGATAATAGACATCCTAAGATATATACAACTTATTTTGAGATGCATAAAAAATTTGATATATTGATGGGTAGATAAAAGGGTGGATAGTTATGTAATAGATAAAATATAGCAAAATGGTAACTAGAGAAAGTGGATGGTGGGCATATGACAATTCAATTTAAAATTCTTTTAACTTTTCTATACATTTGAAAGTTTTTATAATAAACCAGTGGAAAATAGGTGTCAAGGAAAAGGAGGGCTACTTCTATTCTCAACGTTCGAATATTTCCAAGTTAAACATTTAAAAAGTGTTTTAACCTTTCAACCTTTGAGTCTGCGAATCCATTTTGACGAATTTATCTGACAGCAATATAAAAAAAGTAAAAATGAAGCACTCCTTGCAACATTATTTGAAATGAGAAAAAAAAAATGGAAAAGCACTAACAGCACCGCCTCTACCTTCCCTGGGGTTCAGCCCCCATTATCACTAAC
>NW_011888993.1:1281260-1284506 GCF_000151845.1 Pteropus vampyrus
GTTTACTGTCTTCCTCTGGGTTTAAAAGCTGATCCCGGATACCTGGGCGAGCAGCCCATCTTGGCTGGCTTGCAAATTATTATTATTATTATTAGTTTACTGTCTTCCTCTGGGTTTAAAAGCTGATCCCGGATACCTGGGCGAGCAGCCCATCTTGGCTGGCTTGCAAGGACACCATCATCACTGTGTCTGGTGACTCCAGGTGACATTCTGACAGTGTTTTGTGACTCTGGGCGAAGTTCTCGCGGGGCTTCCCTCGGGCCAGGCGCTGTGTTGACTCTGGAGGGCTACAGGGCAGAGTGCCAGGTGTGATCTGTAGAGACAGGCCTGGGGGAAGGAGATAGGCCCAGGGCTGCAGGAAGCAGATATGGAGGCCACACCCGAAGGCAAGGAAGGCCCTGTGTGTCAGGGACCTCGGAATCCTGGACCTGCAGACCTGTGAGGCCCTGATAGTGGCCTCGGCTATGCTTGAGCAAGGCAGTGGAGGCCAAGAGCCCCCTGAAGGCTCGGGGGAGGGTCGTTCCTGCCACTTCCAGCTTCTGGCAGTGGCCGGCAATCCTCGGCTGTGTCCCTGTGTCTGTGTCCAGATTTCCCTCGTCCTGTAAGGACAGCAGTCACTGGATTGGGGGCCCACCCCACTCCAGTGTGACTTCATCTGAACTTGATTCCCTCTGCAAAGACCCAATTTCCAAATAAGCTCTCGCTCCCAGGAACTGAGGGGCAGGCAGGGTGCAAACATGCCATTTTGAAGGACACAGTTGAACCCGCCACACTTACTTATATTTCTGATCTCAGCGTGGCCGTCCAGCCTGGCCTCCAGCGCCCACCCAGGCGGAGTGACCCACTCCGGGTTCTGGCCCCCTATTCAATCTTGGCACCCAGTGCAGAGACAGACATAATTTATTGACTGCGTATAGGGCTGTCACACTTCTGGACTTGTAGTTTCTCAAAACGTGAACCTCTGCTAAGAAAGGACGAAATAAATAGGAGTTGAATGATTTCTCCACAAATGGAATCAGAGGGAGGAGAATTTTCAGCGGTGGGGGATGCAGGGGTGTTGAGCACGGAACGAAGCGGGTGCAGAAAACTCAGTAAATGCGATCAGTATTTTAAGGTGATTTTTTTTGTCTTTTCAAAATTGACATTTATATTAAGATCATTGTAGAGTCACATGCAGTTGTAAGAAATATTATGAAAGATGCAGCCCCCCCCGCCCCCTGCCCTGCCATGGTAACTGGGCGCAAAGCACAGGCAAACCGCTAATATAATACTATGACCGGGCTGTCAACATTGACACGACTCACAGAATCTTGTCAGATTTCTCCGGTTTTCCTTGGACTCGTTATGTGTGTGCCTAAGTTTGTGTGTGCACACCTCCGTGATGATACCAAACGGTGCCGACACCACAAACGTGGCGGGCTGAGTAGTAACCCCTCCCCCAGGAGGTCCGTGCCCACGTCCCCAGAACCTCTGAACGTGTTGTTTTACATGGTATAAAAGGGACTTTGCAGGTGGGATCGAGTCAAGGCCCCTGAGAGGGGTGACTCTGGATTTCCGGGGGCCCAGTGTCCTCACAGGGTCCTCGTAAGAGGGAAGCAGGAGGCTCAGAGTCAAAGACGTGGACAAGGCCACGTTGCCGGCTGTGACAAGGGAAAAGGGGCAGTGTGCCTGGGACGTGGCGCCTCTGGAAGCTGGGACGGTTCTCCTGGAGCCTCGGAATGGCCTGGCCCTACCCCGCCTGGGTGTAGCCTGCGAGGCCCATGTGGGACCCCCAACTTCCGGAGCATAAGGTAATAAACTGGTGTCTTTTGAAACTGCTAAGTTGGTCGTGATTGGTTATGACAGCAGTTAGAAACTAATGCACAGTGATCTCCCGTGTTGTCCTTTTATGACACATCCCTCCATTAATGCAGTGTTTAAAAAATCCAAAATTAATGCAAAAAAAAAAAATAAATCCAAACTCTTAAATGAAGACAGATCCACCTCGGCCTGTGTACCACTCACGTCCCATCCCTGTCAGATGCTCTTTGAAAATAAAACAACCGAGCTGGATGGCAGAGGTGGAATTCTGAAAATCTGCTTTCTTTTGCTTCCTGGGTGTGCATCAAGTTCTGTTGGAAACAAAAGGAGGAAGTATTATGGATGTGGACAGTTTTTCATCACCAGTGTAATTTTTTAAAGAGGCGTAGTGCATCTAAATCATTCCGTTTAGTTCGATGTGTCACGTTTCAGCTGGAATGGTGATAACCTTGGTTTGGGGCGAGTGCTGGGTCTGAGGAAAGAGATAAATCAGACCTGGTCTGGAGGGGCAGATACTGAAGAAGTGTCTTCATTCAACATTTACTGATCTCCTGCTCTGTGCTGGGCGCTGCCCTGGACCGTCCTTGTCCAACAGACATTCACAAATCAGCACCATCCAATATGGCAGCTACTAGCCAGATGTGGCTGTGGAGTATTGGAAATGTGGCCACGTACAGAACTGAATTTTTAACTTTTAAAAATTTAACTAAATGGACATGGAAAGATCTGATATTTGATTCAGTAATTGAGAAACTCTTAAGCATGCTTGGAACACCTGGGGCCTGTGAATCTACCTTTTCACTGTAACATTGTATGAAACATAGAGCTCAACTATTTCCAGTGCAAATTAGCACCCGAGTCAATATGGGCTGTAAATACACAATACACACCGGATTTTAAGACAGTATGAGAAAAATGACATCAAATAGCTCATTGATAATTATTGATTTTGATTGCATGTTAAAATGTAAAATATTTTTGACATATCAAGCTGATAAAATATATTATTAAAATTAGTCACACTGGTTTCTTTGTAATTCTTTAATGCTACTAGAACATTCTAAGTTACTTATGTGGCTCATGCTATGTTTCTATTGAATGGTGCTGCGGTAAACCCTCCCGTGGAGGTCACTGAAATCAGATAAACGTGAATTTATGTGATACCGTTTTACACCAAATGAGCAAACAAACAGAAGTCACGTACCACGGCGCGCTATTTTCTTTTTTATCTTTGCCCAAATGTCACCATCGTAGTGGCACCTTCCTCGATCACTGTATTTGAGACTGTGACCACTCACTCTCTGCTTTCCTTTTTTTTTGTTATTCTCCATAATTCAGCTCCAGGCCAACAAATCTTTTTTACAACGGCTTCATTGAGATACAAGTCACATCCTATAAGATTCACTCATTTAAAGTGTATAATTCAATGGGGTTTCGTATATTCAG
>NW_011888993.1:1286201-1290800 GCF_000151845.1 Pteropus vampyrus
GGCGGCGCGGACCAAGGCAGAGGCCCCCCGGAACCGAGCCTACCGGCCGGGCTGCGACCCGCACCCTGGGGCCCCTCCAAGAGCCGTTCGGACCGCCGGACGCCGCCCCCCAAGCTGCGCTCGGCCGGGGGTGACTTCAGCATCCCGCTTCCGTCTTAACCCACAAATCCGAGCCTCCCCTCAAAACCTGGTTCTGATCCCCCCAACCCAGGCCACCTGCAGCCCGCGACCTCCCCTCGCAGTCATCGACCACAAACGTGGGGCCAAGCTCTGCCTCCCCCAGTACCGGGGTACCCCCGACCCCCAGAACACAACAGGCACACGCCCTAACCTGTGCTCTTCATCTCTGGATTGTCAAACCGGGGTCTTCCAGAGTCATCCCAACGCAGGCCCTGCCCAAATTTAAAGCGCCCCCATAGCTCTCGAGACTCACCCAGGCTCGAACCAGGCCCCGCCCCAATAAAATAAAGCTTGAGCCTTGTGGACCCGGAATCGAGTAGACTGAGGTGTGGCGATTCTGCCTGTCTGGGCTCCTCGTTGTATTCACCCCTCCCCTGTCGGCTCCTGGCACGCAGAAGCACTTAGGCAGCGTGTTTCGAATGCATAAATGGTCCCCTCGCACCCACCCCTCTGCTTTCTGCTCTCCACCCTCTCAGCTGACCCGTTCCAGCCACCAGCCACCCAGAAACATGCTCCCATTTTGGCGCTGGCCCCACCAAAATCTGAGGCAGCCTGTCTGTGCCCAGCCAGTCATATCTAGGACTTTCTCTCCCTGCAAGCACAGGCCCCGCCACCCAGTCCAAAATAAGTGTGGGCCGCCCCCCACCTCAGCCAGAGACTTTTTCTCCTACTAAAAACTGCCCCCTGCCCCTGCATTGCCCTGCACGGTCTAGACCTGCTCTCAGTCCAAAGCCCGAGACCTGCCACTGGATGTGTCCAGTCTAAACCTGATTCTCCCTGTTCTCTGCCCATCCCTCCCAAAGCACCCCCTTATTCACTGTGCCTCCCAGGCTGGGAACTAGATTCCCCTCACCCCAGTCCACCAAGTGATGACCTCATGCCCCTCACTGGTCAGGCTGTACCCATCCTCCACCACTCCCCATCTTACCATAATGTTTTTTCAATTATAGTTGACACACAATATTCATTTCAGGTGTACAACATGGTTAGATGTTTACGTACCTTACTAAGTGATCGCCCCCAAATCTGAGCCTCCCCCATACCTGGCCCTTCGTGACCTCCCCAACCCAGGCCACCTGCAACCTGCATCCCCCGCCCCTTGCAGTCAGTGTCTACAAACCTCTTGTAAATAGGCTGCGCTCTGTCCCCCAAAACCAGAACACCCTAACCTGTGCCATTAAGAACTGGCCAGTTGTGGTACCCATCTGGCATCCTCCATAGTTATTACAATGTCATTGGTTGTATTCCCTATGCCGTACATTAATTCCCGTGACTATGTCAGTGGCAATTTGTACTTAATTCCTTAATTTTCTTACCACGCTTTAAATGAGGATCCTTTACCTAAAGAAAAACTGACCGCCCACAGTTTACATAGCCGACTCCCCTGGATTGGAGACAGGTGGGAGGGACTTTGAAATGAAGGAGTTTGGATGGTCTCCCTTGGATGTGTGGGCGGGATTTGCACGCAGGAAGCTGATGAGATCCTCTGGGGACGGTCCCCAGAGTGGTGCGTTGTCCCTAGAATGCATCCTAGGCTGTTGGCAGAATTTCTCGTGGGCCACCCTGGCCTTTGATGTCGAGAGCCCCTTCTGTTTTGCTGTTGACGTTATGGCGTTTCCTTCTGAACCAAGAGTGGAAGCCGGCACTTTGTGTAATAGGCGAGGTTGGATTGCTCCGGGGGGTTTTGTTAAGGATGTGGGCCCTCCCCCTCCTGAAACCAGGGCTCCAGTCCTTGGACAGTTGCTTTGCCATCATGGGGGCCAGTGTCTCAGTGTGGCCAGGTTGCCCCAGGACTGTTTCCCAGGAAAATCTCAGAGTGTGCCCTGGCCAGCGGAGGTGGCTGTTGGCAGTACCTGGAAGCAGCCAGCCGGAGCCGACGTGTCTTCGGAAGTGGGCCTTCACTGACCGCACCCCGCTGTCTGTTTCTGCAGAAATCACCTACTGGTGCTATGTATCGGAGCCTCTGGCCAGGCGGGTTTTATACACTGGGGACTCTTGAGTTTGGGGAGGTCCAGCACGGAGTTGGTTGTGGGGATGTTTTTGCTCAGTGTCACTGAGAGGGACTAGGATGCACAGTCATTCTGTCTGGAGGGCCCACTTGGGGCTCCTGGCTGGCGTCCAGATCAAGGGATGTGGTCTATAAGGAACCAGCCAAATCTCAGTGTCCCTGTAATTGTTCTCTTCTCAAGCAGAGGTTCACAACCAGGGACATCTGTGGTTGTCACACTGAGGGTGGGGTGCTCCTGGAATCGAGCGGGTGGTGCCAGGGATGCTGCTCAACACCCCGCAGTGTCCGGGAGGCCCCCACAGGGAGTGACCCGGCTTCGATGTTGGCAGTGCTGAAGGGGGAGGCCCTGAGCGAGTCTAGGTCGTGAACCGTGTGAGGGCAGGGCCTGTCCCCAGAGCCTGTGCCATGCCCTGCCGAAGCTGGAGCTGGAGCGCGCTGGCCGGGCGGGTGCTGAGGCCGGCCCGTCTGGGGGTTGGCGCAGGGAGCCCGCAGAGCCGGCTGCCCCTCTTTTGCCCCGACAACTCCTCGTGGTCCATTTTCTGCCCCATCACAGGCCCCAAAGGCCTCCTGCTCGTCTGCTCCACAGGTCACCGCCCTGCCCTCCCCTCACTCGACCTCTCCAAGGCTTTGCTCTCTGCGGGGCCTGCTCGTGCGTGTGCACAGAAGCCAGGCGAACCCCGCAGCGCCTCCCTTCTGTGACAGATGTCCGTTGAGCTCTGGGAGTCAGGACACAACCAGAGCCCCTCACCGTGTGCCCCCGACTGCCATATATTCCTGTGCCCTTGGGGAGTGACTGCTTTCTCCTGCTTCACTTTCCTCCCGCGCGAATGGAATGATGACGCCTGCGTCCTCCCCAGCCTTGCCACGTAGTGAACGGCGCCCCTCCCCGAACGAAAGGTGGACTGCGGGGTTTACTGCGCGTTCCCAGCCCCTCCGTCTCCTTCACTGGCCCTCCTCATTATCATCTTACTCATTAATTTCTGTCGGTAACAGCTTCGTTCGGATATAATTCTCACACCATAGAAGCCACCCGCTTAAAGTGTACAACTCAGTGGTTTTCCATGTACTCACAAGCTTGTATATCTGTCACCACTATCTAGTTCCAGAACATTCTCGTCCCTCCGAAAAGAAACTGTCCCCCTCAGCAGTCGCTACTCATCCCCTTCCCCAGCCCCTGGCGCCCATGAACCCACCCTCTGTCTCTGGGAACGTGTTTGTCTGGACATGTTATAAAAACGGAATCGCACACCGTGCGGCCTTTGGTGTCTGCCTCTTCTCACTGAGCCTCGTGCTTTAAAGCCATAGCACGTCAGTATTTTGTCCCTTTTCGCGGCTGAATAATATTCCAGTGTGTGGATGTGGCACGTTTTGTCCATCCATTCACCAGTCGGCGGCCAGTCGAGCTGCTTCCGCTTCTTCCCTGTCGTGAACAGAGCTGCCGCAGACAGTCGGGCAGGCTGTGTGGTGGCCCTTCTCATTCACCGGAGCTCAGACGCCTCTTCGTGCCTTCGCACATGCGCCTTGGTGGCCTGTCCCTCGCCCTCAGCTTCCTGTCCTCCTTTGCTGCCGGGCCCAGAGCTGACTCCTGAACTCCGGGCCCACGGAGCCTGTGGCCAGTTCTCCCCCACCGCCACCCCCCACCCCCCGCCGGGTGTCCTGTCGTCTGTCCTGTGCACCTCCAGCGGAGTGTCCAGAAGAGGTCGCTCTTTCCTCAGACCTGCCCACCCCCGCTTCCTTCCCCGGGGCCCTTGCTCCCCGACCTGGACGGCAGCACCTTCCACGTGGGCCCCGCCACTGCCAGCCTGCAGACCCACCTCTGATGGCACCCCCTTCGCTCCCGGTCTCTTCCCCACCTCCCCGCCACCGGCCACCGAGACCTGCCCTTCCAGCCTCGCCCCTTTCCCTCCTCCTGCCCCCGGCGCTCCACACCGCTGTGGGCCAGTTTTTCCGAACCTTAGGCCTTTTCACGTGGACCAGGAACCACGGCTTGTGACTTGGAGGGTCTCGTCCAGTCCCTACAGGGTGTGACAGTCGCGGCAGGGCGGGCCAGACTTGCGTTTGTTTTTCTCCTGCAATAAGGAGAGGCCGGCGGGGTGGAGGGTGTCTGTGTTTCTGTCTGTCCTCGGAAGGGCTGAGCGGCTGAGAGAGGTTAGTGCTGATCTGTGGAGCCCGGGGAAGCAACATTTCCCTAAGGATTCCCTGAAACCAGGAGTCTCCACCGGGGCCAATGTCCGGGGACGTCTGTGGCTGTCACGACTGGGGTGCTCTTGGCGTCGAGTGGGGGCACCAGGGATGCTGCTCAACACCCCACAGTGCCTAGGACGGCCCCCTCCAGAGAGTGACCCACCCCCCGTGTCAGCAGTGCTGGGGGCGGGTAGGAGAGGTACCCTGCCCTGAACATACTAGGCTTT
>NW_011888993.1:1290850-1298561 GCF_000151845.1 Pteropus vampyrus
AGGGTGTCTGTGTTTCTGTCTGTCCTCGGAAGGGCTGAGCGGCTGAGAGAGGTTAGTGCTGATCTGTGGAGCCCGGGGAAGCAACATTTCCCTAAGGATTCCCTGAAACCAGGAGTCTCCACCGGGGGCAATGTCCGGGGACGTCTGTGGCTGTCACGACTGGGGTGCTCTTGGCGTCGAGTGGGGGCACCAGGGATGCTGCTCAACACCCCACAGTGCCTAGGACGGCCCCCTCCAGAGAGTGACCCACCCCCCGTGTCAGCAGTGCTGGGGGCGGGTAGGAGAGGTACCCTGCCCTGAACATACTAGGCTTTTCCTTCTGCCACCCCCACCTCAGACCCATGGGTGAGAATGGCAGTAGACAGACTGAGGAAGCACTGCCTGACGTTCAGGCTGCCTCTTAGGGGGTGAGCTCCCTGTCCTTGCAGGTATGCAAGCTGATGTAGAATTGAGAGGGCTCTGGGTACCCGATCGGGCTTCATCTGGTCCCTTTTAAGGCCCCGTCCAGCCTTGAGTGTTGGCTGTCTGGTGTCAGTCACAGTTAAGGTCACGTAAATGACCGTAAAGCACGTGAGCGTGGTGCCCAAGTTGCTCTTCCTTGTGTGGGGTTTGGGGTCTTGGCTGCTGCAGACCCAGGGCCTTCGGGTCTGGATGTCTCACCGAGTCCGATGGAGGGGCGGGTGCCCTGTGGTGGGAAGGGTAGGGGCTCACCTCCGTTCAGGCATCGTTTCTGGGACTTAGAGCGGCAGTTCTCACCAGGGGTGGGTGTCCTGGGGGGACAGAGACTCCATGTCTCTGCTTTACAGCTCCTTGAGCGGCTCCTGGGGCCATCTGCGCATAGTAGGAGGGAGTAAGCATCAGCTGAATGAATGAACGAATGAATGAACGAACTAATGAACAAACGAGCGGAGACTTGGACCCGCCCTGTTTCCGGCTGGGTCTTTCTCATGCAGAGCTTTTCCCCCAACCCCTTAGAGAATGGCTGGGAGCAAGGCCATGGCTCCTGTCATGCCCTCTCCAACTGCCTTTCCCAAGAGGGCGGGCCTGGTTCAAAACCTGCAGGTAGCCTGGCGCACCTAGAGCCACCTCCGGGCCTCCTTGGTTCTCCACCTGTGTGCCTGTCAGACAGGAGCGCTTTCCTCCAGAGGTTTCCGGCCCTGTGAAAGGCTGTGCCCGGAAGCCCCCAGCCCTTTGTCACCATGACCCCTCATCGAATGGTTCCCACAGGAAGTGCCAGGCGGGGATTCACATGCGCCATAGTAAGCCATCCAGTGCAGGCCTTTGAGTACTGCTGGCGCGCTCCACGCTGAGCCTGCGGACCCTCACCCATGGGAGGGTCACGACCTGAGTGGTCGTTGCAGGCAGGGTTCCAACCCCAGCTCTGCCACCCATCGTCACCCATCGGCTGCCCATGCCCTGAGTTTCCAGGTTGAAATGGAGATAGGATTGTGCCTGGGGACAAAACTAAATAAAGCATGTCAAGTGTTTTGATCCGTGCTGGCTCGTAGAGAGGCACAGGTGGGATCCGCCACTGTCATTGTCATCTGTGTTCTGATGGTCTCCCCACAGGGCCAGGAGCAGTGTCCGGTTCACCCGAGACCCTGCCACCCACTCAGGATGTGACACAGGGTGTTCACAGGGTCCTACTGGCTGGCTTTCCTCTCCCTTCTCCTCCATACCCCTTGTGGGTGGCAGGTGCCACCTCACCCCCCTCACTGTTGGCTGGTGGGACTGCCTCCCAGGGGACACTGGCGATGTGTGGGACATCTGTGGTTGTCACAACTGCAGGGCGTGCCTCTGGTGTCGACTGGGTGGGGCCAGGGATGCTGTTCAACCCCTGCCGTGCCCGGGACAGCCCCCCATGGAGAGTGACGAGAGGGGGGAGGGGGGAGAGCCTGGTGCCAGCCACTTCATAGGAAGCACAGCCCGACCAGGCTGCCTCAAAGCACTGAGTCACGAAGACGTGTCATGGGGATGTCTCATGTCCTTTGGTTCCTCGAAGAGCCTTACAAAACATGAGAACAGTGGGGACCAGTTTTTCGAGATAAGCAAGGTCTCGAAACTGGGCTTCTGGAAGCGGACTGCTCCGCTCCTGAGGGCCTCAGGCCTGCGGTGAATGAGGAGGCTGTGTGGCTGTGTCCCCCAGGCAGGCAGGAGGCCCCGCCTCCTGTGACAGCGCCCTCCACAGCTGAGCCTCCGCCCCAGGAAGCCTGGAAGATAGTCCTGAGGTGCTGGCTGCTGTCATCTGTTCTGCCCAAACAGGCCCCTTCACCTCGTTTCCTCATTTGATGTGGGGGAGGGGTGGCACCTGCCCACCCTTGGGAGCTGGTGGGTGGCTGGGGGCTGAAGCTCATTCACCACATCGTTCCTCACACGGGCTCCTGGGCCCCGCTGGCTCCCCCAGAAGGACCCGCAGGGGTTGGCACGGGGTTGTCCTCAGGCCCCTTTGGCTCTGCTGGTACAGGTGTCATCGTCTGTCTGCAGGCAGGCTCTGTGGCCTGGCCCTGGCCTGGTCTCTCTCAGCACCACTGACATTGGGTCACTCTGGGGCCGTCCTGAGCATTGCGGGGGTCAAGCAGCACCCCTGGCCCCCACCCACTCGATGCCAAGAGCACTTGCTGTTCTGACCACAGGTGCTCCCAGATGTTGCCCAGTGCCCCTTAGGGCAGAGTCGCCCCGGCAAGAAGCACTGGATTATACTCTGAGTGAGCTGTCTTTGCTGAGTATCTGGCAAGCAGAAACCACGTGAGCCTTACAAGACAGATAAGGTCGGGTAGCCATGGGTGGCAGGGACTGCCTCCTCAGGAGGGTGCAGCAGGCCACCAGACAGCCAGGTTGAAAGCCAGGGCCCTGCCCCATCGGTGCCCAAGGTGGCTTTGCTCTTGGAGGTACACATGCGGAGTACATGGCAGGGCAGCCCCCAGTGGTTGTGAGTGGTCATGCCAACCCTAGCCGAATGGGGACCTCATCACTCTCATGTACTGGGGGCATTCCCATTTCCCAGGGGAGCAGGTTGAGGCTCGTCTGAGACAGTGGCGGAAGGTGAGCTTCCTGTCTCATTCCGGAAGCCACTGGGAGGAAGAGGAGGCCCCCCTTCAGGGCTGGCTCAGTGGTGGGTGAGGCTTCCAGTGACAGTACCCTGCAGAAGGGACAGTGGCAGTGGGAAGCCGGGCAGCCAGGGCCCTGGCCACCATGGACACCAGCCTGCAAGTGGCGCCCCTCGGGCAGAGCCTCCCAGGGCAGCATTCTCGCCCCCATGTCGCAGGGCCGGTCATGGCTTCTGTCCCATGTCTGTCCTCAGCGTTAGCCCGAAGCTCCCTGCAGCCTGGGGGAGCCTTTCCGTGAGGGCCTGCGCTCAGTGGGCTTGTTAACAGAGAAATGACTGCTTTTTCTCTCCAGCATTTTGTTAGGAAACTTCTCAGACGTACAGCAGAGGCTGCAGGATGTTCTGGGTACAGCCAGCTGTGCCCCCGCCACCGAGACACTGCTGCTCGCGTCCTGGGCTTGTGTGGTCCCATCTCTCCCCAGCTGTTTTTTTGTTTTTTTTTTTAATAACTGACATGTGCCCGTGACACAGAATTCAGGAAGGACAACATGATGTGTTGGGGGAAGCGAGGTTTCCTCCCTCTCCTGACCCCCGCCCTCTGGGTCCCCTCCCCAGAGCCCACCTGCGCTTCGGGTTTCCTCAGCCTTCCAGATATCACGTGTCCACACAGTGCTGTTCTCTGGGGCACGGGTGCCGGGCACCTGCCCGCCCGCCCTTTTTACTTCAGCGTCTCCCAAGAAGGAAGAAGCCCCAGTAAGGCAGCCAGTTAGGTCGTTTGTCGCCTTCCGCTCGTGAGCTGTCTGCACAGAACCTTCACACACCGGATTTTGCTCGCAGGCGCCCAGAGTCACTGTGGGCAAATTCTTAGAAGTAGAAACACTGCATTGAAAAGGACGTGCATGTTTAGATTTTGAAAGCAGTTGCCAAACGATCTTCCTTAGAAGTCCTGCCAGCGCCAGCTCCTGCCAGCAGGGCGGGCGAGTGTCTGCCGGCTCCCACGCCTCCGGCCAGTGCGCACGCGCCACCTTTCAGAACCAGCCTGGCGGCTGGACGGGGGAATCCGCCTGCGCCCGCTGCACACGAGGGCGAGCGTCTTTTCCAGGAATGGTGGTTCGTGCCCTGTGCCACTGTAGTCTGTCCTCAGGGTGGCAGAGGGTTTTCCTAGCTGTCTCTCTTTTTTTTTTTAAGGTGTGTTTGCCTTGCAGACACTTGGCGTTTCTCCGGTGATGAAGTGACCGGCGTTTTCTCTTACAGTTTTGGGGTCTTGTTCTTCAGTACAGTAAATAGCAGTCTTAGAAGAGGCAGGTGGGGGTCCCCACGCTGACGCTGAGGTGTGGGTGCCCCCGGAGGTCCCAATCCTGGGACCAAGGACCCGTTTTCGAGCGCCACGGTCAGCATTCTGGAATGGGCCAGACTGCACACCGGCCGAGCTCCGGGCTGCAGGGCTGTGCAGCTTGGGCGTGAGTTTGCGGCCGTTTGACCTGCTGGTTATCACTGTCCTTCTACGATCTTGGTCAGTGCCCATCGAGTCTGGGTCTGCCTCCTCCACCGCCCCAAGGGAAACCGGCCGAGGTGCGTGTGGCGGGTGCTCCCGACGGTGGCGGGGCCGCTTTAGAAACGAGCCGTGTCACCCCCGTCGGGATCGTTACCTGCATTCACCAGGCCAGAGCCTGGGAAGCGTGCGTTCTGGAGCCCCCCACCGTGCCCATGCCCGCATGGGTCCCCCTGCAGGTGCCTGGGGAGACCATCCCAGGCCAGGTGCTGGGATCCAGTGGCCCCTCGGCTCCCTCCCCCTCCCCCGTACTCAGCTGGATGTCAGAGCCACTTTGTAAATATGCATCCTGGTAGTAGATGCCAGTGCCTGGAGTTGTTCTTCACCCAGCTCCGTGTTTCTGGCCTGCCGCCCCAAGAGGCCGGGAGCACGAGAGTCTGGGACCGTGTTGGTCTCCACGCCTGCTCAGTGGCACCAGCCCCAGCCCTGTGCTGGGTGCTCAGCAAATACCTGCATTGGTGGAGAGAAGGTCCTCCGCCTCAGGCAGAGCAGGGTCCTCGAGAGTCAAGGGCGGGGAGGGGTCCGTGGAGAGGGAAGCGAGAGGGAAGGACTGGTCAGCCCTCCGCAATGAGCTGCACGGGGCGGGCGGAGAGAAGGCCGCCGAGGGCCTGCATTGGGCACAGGCGTCTCAAAAGCCTCTACGCAGCCGCCACCCCCAGCAGGGTTGGTGAGGGAGGCTGCATTGTGGTCGCCACCTTCCCCTGTCCTGCCGTGTCCTGCAGCTGCCATAAAATCACCACACACTTGGTGGCTAAAACAACAGAAATTTATTCTCGCAGTCCTGGGGTCGGGAGTTCAACATGGCTCTCACAGAGCTGCCGTCCAGGTGTGGGCAGGGCCGGGCCGTCCTGAGGCTCCAAGAGAACCGTCTCGGCCCTTTCCAGCTTCCAGAGGCAGCGCGGCCTCGTCATCTCTCTGTGACCCTCCCGCCTCCCCATTGTGAGGACACTGGGCCCCCGGGAATCCAGGGTCGTCCCCTTTCAGGGCCTTGACTTAATTCATCTGCATAGTCCCCTTTGCCACATGACGTGGCATACCCTCAGGTCCTGGGGACGAGGACCATATACACTGAGCATCTGGAACCTCTCTGGTCCTCACTAGCCACATCTGTAAGTGGCGAGGCGCCGCCTACCGCACAGGCTGCCGTAAGCTGCCACAACAGGATGTAGCTGACAGCCGGGCAGCCGATCTGCTGGTGACCGGAGGACGCGCCATGCTGGACATACTTCCTAGACTCAAGTTCAGCGCACAGCCGGCTGTGCGGCATTTTGCGTCTTAGCTCATCCTGGGAGACCAGACTCACGCTCTGCATCTCGGAGGTGACCGCGTCTCAGACTCTGCCGAGTTTCCGGCGTGTGCAGCGCCTCCGAGCTGGCGTCTGGGCCCTGCCAGCCCCGCGACCTGGTGGCATTGGTGCATGGAGGTGGTCTCCTTGGGGAGTGAGCTCATCTGGCCAGGAGGTTTGGACCGCCGTTGCCACAGCCTGAGCAGTCCGCGTCGAGGCCCCTGGGTTCTTTCCTGGGGAGGGCTCGTGTTCCCCTGGACCCTCGCCGGCGGGAGCAGGCCGCCAGCCATCCAGAACAGCACACTTTCAGCGGTGGCGGCCGGGTGGCCTACAGCGCATTTGGAAGCCATGGAGAGGAGCGGCTGCTGGGCACTAGGCACGGCCTTCACCCTGTCTCCCGAGGGCTCACTGCCCAGTGGACGGCAAATAAAGCCCCGGGCAGAGCCGCTGCGGGGAGGTAGCCAGCCCCTCTGAGCATCGTTTCCTGGTCTGCAAAGCGGGGGCACAGCCAGCTGGCCTGCTTGTGGGATGGCCCCCGCTGACATTCAGAGCTGACTGGACCGGAGACCTTGCTGCTCCCGTCCTTGTCCAGCCCCTGTGAACCGCCTTCCCAGGGCGCTCGCTCGAGGTGGCCCCGGGGCTCTGTCCCGGTTCAGGCAGGGCCCGGCGCCGTGCTGAGCAAGGTCCTTGGGCCCACCCATGGGAAACTGTTCTTCGAACAGGTGTCTCCATCTAGGACAGGTGCTCAGACAGGTGTCTCAGTGTTCCAGATATGGCCATGCTGCCCCAGGAGCTGTCAGGTGTGAGGGCATGTGTAGGGGGATGCTGGGCGCAGCCGAGGCCTCCTGGGGACCTGGAGGTGGAAGGAGGAGGCAGGCGCAACCTGGGTAGGTCAGTGAGTGGACTTTGAGCCAGATAGGCCGGGCTGGGGGCGCAGGGGAGGAGGAGCATGGGGAGGGGCCCTGGCCCAGGGGAAGTGAGGGAGGCCAGAAGGAAGGAGGCAGTGTCGGCCCTTGCTGGAGACTGTCCTATGGCCACAATGGACAGAAATGCATCTGGGGACCTCTGCTGGGGCCAGGCAGGTGGAGGGAGCAGGAAGCCTGTAGCCAAGGTGGGGCCGCTGATCCCAGAGGTTTAAGCCAGGACGGAACTGAGGCACAGCAGCCCCAGTTTCTCCCCAGAGGAAGAGGCCTGCTGCCTGCCAGGGTGGGGGACAGCGTGGCTCAAGGCTCTGAGCTGGCGCAGGCTCAGAGGAGCCAGGCCGTGGAGGGAGGGCCGTGGGTGTCCAGTTCCGTGGAGGAAGGGGTGTTGCTGCCCCTCGCTCTGTCTTTATCCTCCTTTGCACGAGGGGTGCTCCGGGCGTCCAGCTCACGGCGCTGCGCTGGGGAGTGCAAGGCGAAGCGTGCCGCCTGCTAGTGGTGGGTGTGGCAAGGACACAGCACAGGGACTGGTGGTTGCATCACGCACTTTGGCCAGGTGTTCAGCTTCTGGCCAGGGCCACACCAAGGCATCCTTGTGTGTCCTGTCGTGGCAGGTGAAGGACAAAGTCCCAGCAAGCTTGAGGTGCTGCTTCAGCCACACGGTGAGCTTGGTCTCCGCGACGGGGCCATTTGGGGGTGTAAAGCAGAGCCTCGGCAGACGCACCTAGTATCCCACAGCGCAGCCCCTCGCCGCGGGGCGTGAGTGCTGTCAGCCCTGATCGGTTCCCTGCCTGGTGCCTCTGAGCCGGTACTTTCCCCAGGGACCGTGTTTTAAAAGGGCAGTTGGTTTCTCTACTCTACTCTGTCTCTGTGGATTTGGCTTCTCTAGAGACCTTCTGTGAGTGACA
>NW_011888993.1:1299876-1319653 GCF_000151845.1 Pteropus vampyrus
TTCCCCAGGGACCGTGTTTTAAAAGGGCAGTTGGTTTCTCTACTCTACTCTGTCTCTGTGGATTTGGCTTCTCTAGAGACCTTCTGTGAGTGACATCACACAGGGTGCATCTTTTTGTGTCTGGCTTGTTTCACTGAGTGTCATGTTCTCAAGGTTCATCCATGTCATAGCAGACGTGAGAACTCCCTCTTCTGCTGAATATTCCCCCGTATGGCTGGACCACGTCTTGTGTGTGTTACCTTTCGCTAGACACTGGGGTGGTTTCTCTTTTTGATGATTGTGGGTAACACTGGTGGGAACATTCGCTGGTCTCTGTGAATCTCTTTCTGATCTCCTGGGTGTAAACCTCGGTATGGAGTTGCTGGGCCACGTGGCTGTGTGTGTGACTTCTTGAGGAGCCGACGGAGGCGTGGGGGGAATAGGGAGTCAAGGGACACTTTCAGTTTGAGAAGAGGAGAAAGTTCTGGAGATGGATGGTGGTGACAGCTGCAAGATGATGAGAGTCTACTTAACACAACGAGCTGTGCTCTTGAAGTGGTTGGGATGGGGGTTTTACGTTATCTGTATTTTACTGTAATTTTTCTCAAAAGTCAGGTGTTGAGCTCAGAACGCTACAGGAATTCATAAACTCAGTTCTCAGCTGGCCTCTACTTTCGACTTCTTTGATATTCGGTCTGTCTTCAGCCCAGGCACCCACCTGGAGGCTCAGGCTGGAACGGGCCAGGCACTGCGTGCATTGGGGCCTTTGGGCCATAGCCAGAGGAGCAGAGAGACAGTGGCGGTGGCGGGGGGTCCGGGGTGCAGAGCAGGCCACGGCGAGAAGCCACAGTCAGCCGTCCGGGGCACTTGCTGCGCTCTGCATGCTGTGCGCTGCCGGCGGGGGGAGAGGGGGCGGGCAGGCCTGGCAGCATCTTCTACTGACAGCTGGAGGTGTGGCCATGGGCCCGGTTTGTCCCTGGACCCTGGTTTACCGTCCCCGCTGTAGAGGATGTCCCTTCTCCCCGAGGCTGCCACTCGCCTCTGCCCCATCCCAGAACACATGCAGCCCTTCCCTGCCTCAGATTTGCTCTTCCCGCTCTAGAATGTTCTTCTCCAGCCTCCTCTTGCTGGCATGCTCTCACTCCTCTTCCTCAGAGAGGCCTCCCCAGATTGGGTGGGAGCTGGAGGCCGATGTCCCTGGGCTACGACCTCGTCGGCCTGGCTCTGGAGCCCACGTGCTGGCACAGGGCCCAGTGCCCAGCCAGGCGTGGCACACTCCTCTGGAGCTTACTGATCCTCACCACCTGTTTTGTGCATCAGGCCACATGGGGAATCCTAGTGGGGAATCCTCTCTGGGACCACCCCAACCCTTGCCCAGCCCCCTTCCTCCCTCTCAGGGCCAATGAAAAGGGTCGTGGCCCCTCGGACGGTTCCTGGCCTCAGAGGGTCTGAAGCAATAAGTTGATGAGATGGGGGGCCTGGGTTGGGGGAGTGGGTGGGGCCATCCCCTGACAAAGGCAAGGGGGCCTGGAGGAAGGTCCCTGCAGAGGAAATGGAGAGGAGCTCCATCTGTCCCTGGCTTGTCTCTGCCTTCTAGGACCTGTGGGGTGCAGCGAAGCTGTACCCTGGGCTTTTGGGAGAGAGGGCCCCACCACATGGTGGGAGGACTCAGTTATTCCCAAGGTCTGCCTTGTGGTCACCAGGTGGTGGTGGGGGGTGCCCACTGGTGCTGACCTCTCCTGCCCTTCCTGCCCCAGGCTGACCTTGGCTGGCTGAACTTGGCGGCTGACCTTGGCCGGCAGGCCGTGCCTGCCCTGCCTCGCCATGGACCAGGACTACGAGCGGCGCCTCCTCCGGCAGATTGTCATCCAAAATGAGAACACATTGCCGAGTGTGAGTGCCGGCCCCGCCTGCTCTGGCCCCAGGGGAGCTGGTGGGGGAGAAAGGGTAGGGGTGTGGTCACCCCTGGGCTTCAGCCATTAGTGAACAGATGTGCTGGGCAGGTGACTTCCTCCCGCAGGCCTCCCCCAGGCCCTCCCCATGGCCATGTGACGGCCACATTTCAGCTGTGACTCACTGCCCTTCTGTGCACCTCCTCTCCTGCTACTGGAGGTCCCTTATTATCACAGGGCCTGGGGCCTTTGCCTTTTGGTCTGCAGGGGCGCCAGTCCTTCCCGGGGGGGCTGTAGTCGGGACCAACGGGGGACAAGGGAATGTGAGCCGCCTTCCCATTTCCAGACGGGGTGGCAAAAGACCCAGTACCCAACCCCACAACCTATGCAGGAAGCTGGCTTGGGGGCGGCCAGACCACTGTGGGAGGGGTCGGTGCCGGGACACGGGAGCATGTGGGGTGGGCGGGCAGGGCTGAGCTGCACCGGGTAGGTCCTTCCTGCCTCCCGCAGCTTCTGCGGTACAGCAGTCCTTGACCTTTCGACTCGTCCTCAGTCTCTGCCTGGTTTTCACATCACGTTCTCTTTGTCAGCTTTTCTCTCTCCAATAAGGCCATTGTTGAGGGCCCACTCTACTCCCATGTGACTACAGCATACGCTCTTTGGGGACACGGTTCAGCCCACAGGAGGCCCCTTAAACATTAAGGACGTTCCTGGGGTAGTCGAGTGGGGTCGGTACCCGCCTTCACGCCTGGTGCAGGCAGTTGGGTCGCGGCTCTGTGGGAGGACAGCCTGGTCGGTGGGAGGTGGTGGCCACGTGGCAGCAGGTGCCCAGGGAATAAACGTTCTTTGTTCCGTGCTTTCTGTCTGTCATGGTCGCTGCGTGCCAGTGTCTCGAGCTCTTCCTGCCTCATGGAGCCACCGGCACATGAGCTGCTTACCCCCGTCCCTCGGGTTTCCAAGATCGAACCCCTCATTCAACGGCCAGCGGCCAAGTGCAGCAGGCAGGGAGGGCCGGGCTGGTCTTGGCATGCCTTTAGGAGGCTCTGAGGCACCCAGCCCCAGCCTGCCATCCTTCCAGGTTGCAGAGATGCGGCGGACCCTGACACCTGCCAACTCCCCCGTGTCCTCCCCCAGCAAGCACGGGGACCGCTTCATCCCCTCAAGAGCCGGTGCCAACTGGAGCGTGAATTTCCACAGGATCAACGTGAGGGCCCCGGAGGGCAGAGGGCAGGGGGGTCGGAGGGAAGGACCACTGACCCTGCAGCCTGGGACCGTTCCAGCTTATCTCTGTCCCACAGGAAAACGAGAAGTCTCCCAGCCAGAACCGGAAAGCCAAGGACGCCACCTCAGATAATGGCAAAGGTCAGGAGTCAGAGCCCCAGACCCCTCCTTTCACCCCCACCCTGTGCCTCGTCCGGGCCCGCCCCAGCCTCTCCCATGCTTGGTGCCCGCAGACGGCCTGGCTTACTCGGCCCTGCTCAAGAACGAGCTGCTGGGGGCCGGCATCGAGAAGGTGCAGGACCCGCAGACAGAGGACCGCAGGCTGCAGCCGTCCACCCCGGAGAAGAAGGGCCTCTTCACGGTGAGCCTGCCGGCCATGCCCCCACTGTCTGCTGTTGCCTGTGGGGCTAGCCTGTTGCTCTCTTGGACACTTGCTGAGACAAAGCTGACCACAGGGCAGGTGTCTGTGACTGACAGGCAGCCAAATGCTGGGGGAAGGGGCGGCAGCTGGGGAAAGGAGCGGCAGCCTCAGCAGACTCTCCCACGGAGAATGTCCCAGCTCATGGGGCCCCTGACATTGTCAGAGTCTGGCCTGGGTCCCTCACGATAGCTGAAGGGCTGGTGGACGTGGCCGGGCAGGAGCACACTGGCCGTCGCTGCTGGGAAGATGCCAAGAGGCTGCCCGGTTTGCTGCTCCTGAGTTCTGGAGCCCGGGGTGCCCCCAGTCAGATCCCCCTTCTGGGTTGGGCCCCACTTTGCCACCCAGCCGCCCAGCGCTCAGGACAGCCGAGCTGTGCGCCGGGACCCACTCAGCAGGTGTGCACCCCCCACCCCAGTATTCCCTCAGCACCAAGCGCTCGAGCCCGGACGACGGCAACGACGTGTCTCCCTACTCCTTGTCCCCTGTCAGCAACAAAAGGTGAGTCTGGGCCTGCAAGGCGGGATGGGCAGCTGGGCGGGGCATGGGGGCTACAGGTAGGTGGTCCTGTACACTGCACAGAGAGGGACCCCCTCACTGGGGACACTTGTCCTAGAGACGTTGGCCTCAAACTGGGGGAGGGGGAGTCAGGGAGGGCTCTCTGGAGGAGGTGCTGGAGTGGCAGTTGAGGCCTGGGGTGGCCAAACACCCAGGGGCAAAGGCCTTGTGTCCATGGGGTCACCGACAGTTTTGGGCTCACGTGGGCAGAGGGGCAGGCTGAGCGGGTGCAGAGATGCCAGCAGCTCACACGAACCAGGGATAGAGTCAGCCAGGAGTCACTGTGACCATGCGACCGGTTGACACAGAATCACTGTCTGGGGCTCTCCCTACAGTCAGAAGTTGCTGCGGTCGCCACGGAAACCCACCCGCAAGATCTCCAAGATCCCCTTCAAGGTCCTCGACGCGCCCGAGCTGCAGGACGACTTCTACCTGAACCTGGTGGACTGGTCATCGCTCAACGTGCTCAGCGTGGGGCTGGGCACCTGCGTGTACCTGTGGAGCGCCTGCACCAGCCAGGTGGGCGCCCCAGTGCCTGTGCATGCGCACACGCGTGTGTGCCACGGGGCTGTGGGGCGGCCACTTCCGGTAGCTGAGCCCAGCCGAGCCCGTGTGGCGGGAGTGCAGCCAGGTGCTCCAGAGCCAGGGCAGCACCGGGCCACCCCCTCACCCCGGGGCCTGCCCTCAGTGTGCAGACTGGGACCCGGGGCCAGTCACCAGGTGTGAGTGGAGGCTCCGATGCCCCACCCGCTGTGGGCAGGCTTCCATGACGACACAGTCCTCGGTCCCGGCCTGAGTGTGAGCTTTGTCTGCATCTGCCCAGGAGGGGACATGGTAATTAGGGCCCGGCTGAGCCCGAGGCCTGCCCCCCCCCACACCCGCCAGCAGTAACTGAGCATCTGCCAGGCCCACCGTGGGCTCAGGCGCCGTCCCTCAGGGTAGGAGGTTTTCAGAGAGAAAACCGAACGCAAGCGGGCTCAAGGTGAGCGAAGGCCGCAGAGAGGACTGGTGCCCACTGTCAGCACCCCCTCTGCGCGGTGCCCTCGTTATCGGAGCACCCCTCCCCAGGCTCGCAGGCACTCATCCCTGTGTTGACATGTGTCCCCTTGCAGCCTGCAGCCTCCTGGGCACCCCAGCTTCCTTATCCCGGGTCCCAGCACTGACGCCAGTCCCCGTAGGCCTGAGGTGTGACTGAATGAATGAATGAACAGATGAATGGACGAATTGACGGTCGGGCTTTGAAGGACCAGCAAGCAGCAAGTCACCTCAACACCGCTCATTCCCTCCTTCCCCCAGGTGACCCGACTCTGCGACCTCTCGGTGGAAGGGGACTCAGTGACCTCCGTGGGCTGGTCTGAGCGGGTCAGTACACGGGCCCATTCCCTGGTTGGGCGGGGCCGGCAGGGGGGTCTCAGTGGGCCTCACTGCAGGGGCCTCCGCAGTGCGTGGGCCCGGGAGAAGCAGAAGAGTGGAACCCCACCTGGTGGCCTTGTCCAAGCCCTGGGACGGGGTCTGTCCCCAGTCTTTCCCCAACCTGGTAGAGGTGACTAGTGACAGGGCTACCTGCAGCCCCCCCAGAGCCCCACCCCGCACCCCAGCCCATGGGTAGCCCGGGCTCAAGCAGCCGGCACCATACATCGAAGGACGTGGGTCTAAGTGTGTGTTGGCTGGGTTTTGACAAACCCATGCACACCGTGTGACCATCTCCTCGGAAAGTTCCAAGGGGGGCTGTCACCTTGATTCAAAGAGACATGCGTTAAAGGCTTTTTAAAGAAATGTCCCCAAGGGCATTTCATATCTTGGTTCTCTGGCAAGCTCTTTTGGCTCAAATGAACTCATAAAAATTCTCAAAGTGGGGTTCCTAAGGCCTTGCAGTGAGGAGGGGGAGGGAGAGTCGAAGGAAGCCTGGTCTGCACCCCGGGGTCTGATGCCTGCTCTCACCTTTGTCCCCACTCCTAGGGGAACTTGGTGGCCGTCGGCACACACAAGGGCTTCGTGCAGATCTGGGACGCGGCTGCGGGGAAGAAGCTGTCTATGCTGGAAGGCCACACGGCGCGCGTTGGTGGGAGCCCAGGGTCCCAGCGGGCGAGCGTGGTCCCCAGCACCCCCTGGCCCCCAGGGGCCAGGCGTCAGCCTCACCCTGCCCTCTGCCCGGCCTCCAGGGGCACTGGCCTGGAACGCGGAGCAGCTGTCATCCGGGAGCCGGGACCGCATGATCCTGCAGAGGGACAGCCGCACCCCACCCCTGCAGTCTGAGCGGCGGCTGCAGGGCCACCGGCAGGAAGTGTGTGGGCTCAAGTGGTCCACGGACCACCAGCTCCTCGCCTCCGGGGGCAATGACAACAAGGTAGGCCTCGGATTGCCCCACCTACCCAACCAGCCCCGTCCAGAGAGCGGGGGGACGAGGGTACGCCCCAAGGGAGGACTATGGCAGGCTGGGGTGAGGCCATTCATCATTCCCTGCGGGGACCATAGCTGTCCAGAGCCTCACAGCCACTGTCCCCCGCACCTCCAGCTGCTGGTCTGGAACCACTCGAGCCTGAGCCCCGTGCAGCAGTACACGGAGCACCTGGCGGCTGTGAAGGCCATCGCCTGGTCCCCGCACCAGCACGGGCTGCTGGCGTCTGGCGGCGGCACAGCCGATCGCTGCATCCGCTTCTGGAACACGCTCACAGGGCAGCCGCTGCAATGCATCGACACGGGCTCCCAGGTGTGCAACCTGGCCTGGTCCAAGCACGCCAATGAGCTGGTGAGTGCAGGGCAGGGCCCTGGGGTACGTGGGAGCAGGAGCCCTGGGCCCCCGGAAAACCTCTTCCAGTGTCCTGGGGTGAAGCCAGGCCCCTGCCACCCAGGTCACAGAACCAGATCTCGGTCTGGGAGTACCCGCTGACCACCAGGAGAGGCTGGCAGAGCTCTGGGTGCAGCGTGGTTCCCTGTCACTCACGAGTCATCAACCAGAGCGCAGGGGCAGGAGCGGCTAGTTCTGGGACGCAGAGCAGGCCTGGCTCTCCTTGCTTCTTGGCGGGGTGTCTGGGGGAGTCAACAGCTTGCATCTGAATCGGGGGCTGTGCGAGGAGGCCCCCAATTCCGACAGCCCCTGTGCACCCCCAGGTGAGCACACACGGCTACTCGCAGAACCAGATCCTGGTCTGGAAGTACCCGTCGCTGACCCAGGTGGCCAAGCTGACCGGGCACTCGTACCGGGTCCTGTACCTGGTGAGTCTGCGCTCCTGGGAAGGTGGGGTGCAGATCTGGCCACGGCCCCCCTCGCCTGAGCCTGGGGGGGTCATCCTGGCCAGCTCCCGGTCTGCCGGGCAGACAGGTTCTGCTTTCAGACTCTGGTTGTGTCGTCACTGGGAGTCTGCTTTCCCGAAGTCCCCAGGCCTGCGAGGATGTCCACGCATGTGTCTTTACCAAAACACACATGAAGCAGCCGCAACTTATCCCCGACCTACCTCCCAGAATCTGAGGCTGGCTCACCAGAGACCCCCTTGCACCTTTCTGGGGCCCCACCCCAAACACACTTCCTCTTCCAGCATTTTGTCTCTTTCCAGAAACTGTTTTGTGTGTAAATAGATGTGTACTCTGCCGGAGGGCGGAGACTAGAGGAATCCCCTGGGGTGGGGGCGGGGCGTCCTCAGCATTCAGCTTTGGTGGGGACCCTCTCCCCGCCCCCCATCATCAGCTCAGCGCACATGGCCAGCTGCAGGGCCCAAGTACGATGGGGACCTCTCTCCCGCAGGCCATGTCCCCTGATGGAGAGGCTATCGTCACCGGTGCTGGAGACGAAACCCTGAGGTTCTGGAATGTCTTTAGCAAAACCCGTTCAACAAAGGTAAGGGGGCGGGTGTCAGCACCAGGTGTACCCCATGCGTGTTCGCTCAGCTCGTCTCGGGGGTGTCGCCCAGTACCACCCCAGCAGCCTCCTCACCATACTCTGCTGTAACTTCCCCCGGGGATCCCCACATGCCCCCTCTGCTGCTGCATCTCTGGCATCCCAGCCAGGGCGCCCTGGGCACTGCGCCCCCGTGTGTGTCGGGGCGCTGGGGACACACGGTGCCCGCTGAGGCCCCTCCAGCCCGAAGCCTTGGTTCCCTGCACCGCGGCTCAGCGGCCCCTCCTGTGTGCCCCGCAGGAGTCCGTGTCTGTCCTCAACCTCTTCACCAGGATCCGGTAAACCTCGGGCCACGCCGCCCGGGCAGAGGCCACCGTCCTCAGCGCACGGACCCTCCCTCCCCCCACACGTCCCCAGAGGAGGAGCCGGGGTGGGCGGGGAGCCGGGCCTGGAGGGGCCCTGAGGATTCTCATTAAAACCTGATTGCGAACCCTGTCCGGTGTTTGGGGCGGGGACGTGGTCGGGCCAGCGGCTCGGGGCTCCGGCTCCCTCCGCACCGCGCCACGGCTCGGACGGTCAGCGCTCCGAGCGGGATGGACGCCTCCCTGGACCCCTGCCCGCTTCCCTTTGTGCTCGTCACCGCCCCGTGGGGCTGCATGCTCTTCCGGAAGCACGCTCGCCGCTGCTGCCACCGCCCGTCACAAGACAAACAGCCGGACGCCAGGCCAGTCGGCCAGGGGAGGTCCCAGCAGGAGGACGGTTCAGGTCAGCCCACGGATCGAAGGGACACTCCTGCCTGACAGGTCTCTTTTCAGTTGCCTCTGCTGTCCCTGAACCGGCGGCCATCTGGTGACGTTTCTGGTGGCTAGGTGTCAGGAGCAGGCCCAGGCAGGCTGTACGCCAGAGGTCATCTCGAGATGGACTGTGCAAGGAAGACTGAAGTTGGGTCTGCTCGCTGTCACGTACTCGCCCTGAGCCCACACCATCCTTGTCACCGACAGTGTCACAGCCAAGCCCCGACCCCGGGCAGGACTACAGTTTTGCAGCTTGCCGGGCGCGTAGGCCTAAGAACAGCGCCTCACCCTCCTCAGCCCCTTCTGCACCGGGCCATTTTTTTGTCCCGTCCATCTGCGCCGATGGCCACGGGAAGCCAGGAGGGAGAGCGAGGGGAGCGCGCCCAGTGGTCGCCCTGGCGGCTTCTCGGGCTGACTCCGACCCGGCCCCACCCTGTCCTCTGCCCTGGCCCTGAGCTGCATCTGGGCATCACCCCCTCCGGCCTCATCTCAGGACTTGGAGAAATCGGAGGGGGGCAGGTGGTCCCGGGTGCAGATTGGGCAGAGCAGGCCTGGCCAGGGCGGGGGTCACCCCGGCTCTGCTCGGAGGCCCCACTCCAGTGTCCTCCCCGCAGTCGGCCACATGTATGCATGTGTATATATGTATTTGTGACTTTTCTTTGAGTTTGTTTTGTGTTTTTGTAGAGGGGTCCTAGAAATGTTTCAGGCCAGCTGGGGAAGGGCACGGCCTGCCCACCGCGCCTGGGAGAGACGCGACACAGTTTCTGAAGCCCTCACGTAGGAGGGGCAGTCAGCCGGAACCTGCTAGGATGTAGGCCCTGCCCCACGGCCCATCCCAGCATCTGCCTGTCGCAGGGGACAGCCTTGGTCAGTGTACATAGACGTCTGTTCCTTAGATCGCTTAGATTGTTTAGGTTTTTTTTTTTTAATAAGAAATGGTCCGTTTCTACCATACCTTTATCCTGTACCGGTGCCAAAGAGCCCGGGAGCTAGCTCTGCCCAGGTGGGACCCGAGCTTAGGGGTTGGGACAACGGGCGCGAGATGCACGCCCCTCACCTGCGCGTCTGGCAGGGAGGCGCCCGGTGCAGAGCGAGCCTCGTTCTCGCGTCACGCGGTGCTGTCGTTAAAGCAGTTGTGCGCCGTGCACGGCTGGGGCTGGCCGGCCATCTGTGTCTTTGGTCCCCGGCTAGGGTGGCTGACAGCTGGAGTCACACTCGAGGCCTCGACCCAGCTGAACGTCACAAACCGGAGGTGGGCAGCCGTCTTTGAGGGACCCCAGTGTCCCTGGATTCATGGTCTGGCAGGGTGAGGAGGATGTGCATCGCGCCAGTCTGGGGCACAGCTGGGAGGTGGAGGCCTCCGTGTGCAGTGGGGGGGGGGTGCAGGGGGAGGGCCGATGGGGCTGTGCGAGTTCTCAGGCAGGGCAGGTGCGCTGCCACCTCCACCTGACGGGGCCAGGGGCGGCAGCGGGCCATCGCCCACCCAGCATTCGCATTTGGGCAAGGCTGAGGCTGGGCGGGGTGGGCAGGTCTGTCTGGGGTGTCTGCTGATCAAGTGTTGATTTCATGGGAACAGGGAAACAGTGGGTGAGGGAGAGGCCAGGAGACCGTGACTGATGGAGCACCCAGCAGGCCCTTCCCCCAGGGCAAGGTCCCCGTCCTGGGCACTGGGGGCAACAAAACACCAGATCCCAAGCCCTGTGTTCGTGGAGTTTGTCGTGGTGAGAGGAACGTGTGTGCTATGTCACAGGGGTCGGTGGCTTTGGGAAAGGAAAGCTTTGAATCTGGGGCTCACTGCAAACCTGACATTTGGGCAGGGGCCCGAAGAAGAGCAGGAGACACCTGGGCAGATGACTTTCCAGGCAGAGGGCACAGCCCATGCCCAGGCCCTGGAGCGGGACTGTGCCTGGCGTGCTGGAACAGCTGGGAGGCCCTGGTGGCTGGAGTGGAGGGAGCGAGAGGGAGAGAGGAAGGGGACAGGCAGGTCGTACAGGGCCTTGTGGGCCAAGGCGGGCGCCCCGGTGTGTGCCGAGCTGGGAAGGGATGTGTGGAGACGTGACTGACGGTGCGGTGCAGGGATGCGGAGAGGCCCCCAAGGAGGCTCTACTGGATGGGTGATGGCATGACTGGCCAGGACCACATGGAGGTGGCGACAGGGGCAAGTCCCGGACTGTCACTTTAAATTTGTGGTGAAATATACATAACTTACAGTTTACGCCCTTGAAATGCACAGTTCAGTGGCATTTGATGCCTTCACAGTGTTGTGCACATATGTTTAATTCTAGAACACTCCACCCCGAAAAAAAAAAACCCATCTCCGTTAGCTGCCCTCCCCAGCCCCCGACAACCATGAACCCCCTCCCTGTCTCTGTATGTGCCTGTTCTGGACATGTCACATAAATGGAATCACACACCGTGTCTGGCGTCTCACTGAGCGTCGTGTTTGACGTCTGTCCACGTGGCGTCAGCACATCGTGCCCTTTCACGGCCGAGTGACGTTCCAGCGTGCGGGTGGGCCTCGCTGTGTTCATTCAGTCAACGGCCATTTGGGTTGTTTCCGCTTTGGTTATTGTGAATCACGCGGCTGTGAACATGTGTGGAGGGTTTTGCTCTGAAGGGGTTTGAAAAAAAAAGAAAAACGGAAGAAGGCCGGGGGAAGAAGCAAGGAACGGGGGCCGGGGGGGACAGTCCCGGCCTGAGCACCTGGAAAGGCGAGGCCGAGGATGCGGGAGTAAAATTCAGAAGCTCCGTGTGATTCGGGGACCCATGCGGTGATGTGGGGAGGGGGCTGAGGAGCAGTGGGAGCGCTGAGTCCCGAACCGCACAGGCCCAGCCCCAGCTCCTTCCTTCACCCGCTCCTGCTGGGGCAGGAGGGCGTGGTCTGGACAGGGGCCAGGGCCCCCAGCACCGTTGCCAGGACACCAAGAGGTGGCCTTTGTCGCTGTCAACAATGGCCCCACAGCCCTCCTAGGCAAGAGCAGCCGGGAGCCCAGAGGCAGACATGCAGACCCTGAGGCGGGAGGCTGCCCGGTCCTGCGTCCCCCAGGGGACCCTCGAGGTGGACTTCCCGGCATCTCTCTATAGGTGAGTGAGTGCCTGTCCTGCCCCCAGACTCGGCCTCTGGGTCTGGGGTGTGACAGGGTTTGGTGTGGCTTCTCCCATTGTCACTGATTCTTCCCGAAAGGGGCGCTGCCTGGTCCTGGCTGCTGCTGGCATCGCCTCTCGCCGGCGGTCAGAGCAAGGCAGGCTTGGAGACCGGCGGGGGTGAGGGAGGAGCGGGGTGTCACCGGTGCTTGCTGCTGTGCATGGCATGCACACCCACACGGCACGCTGAGGAACTAACTAGGGGTCCAGGAGTGTCCTGGGACGGCTGTGACACAGCACCACAGGCCAGGCAGCTCAAACACCAGAAGTTTATTCTTTCCCAGTTCTGGAGGCCAGAAGCTGATCCAGGATCAAGGCTAATTCCTCCCAAGGCCGTGAGGGAGAACCTGCTCCGTGTTCTCCCCGGTTCCGACGACCCACTGGCAGACCTTGGGGTCCCTGGTCTTGTCGACGCACTACCCCATCTCTGCTTCAGTCTCCCCGTGACCTCTCGTGTGTGTCCAGAGTCCCCTCTCCCTACAGGGACACTGGGGCCCACCCTAACCCACTGTGGCCTCAGCAGCTGCCCGCTAAGACCCTGTTCACATCAGGTCACGTTCTGAGGTTCCCGGTGGATGTGAATTTGGGGGGACACCCAACCCAGTAGAGCACCCATTAACAGGCGATTCCCAGTCAGTTACAGTGAATATTCAGCAGCAGTGAAAACAAAAAAGCTGATCCATGAGTGCTCTTCACGCCACTCCATTTCCAAGAAAATTTTAGAAAGGGCAGCAGGCTCCCACGTTTCTGTCCCGGAGGGCACACGCACTGGCCACTTCTGGAAGGCCGCAGGGATGATCGGGGCAGTCCAGGCTGGCGGCTGGGGCGGGCGGACAGTCATTGTATGTTCAGAGCACGGGACACCCCAGGCGATCTTGATCTGTCCCGCTGGGTGGCAAACCCAGTCTGCGTCAGATCCCTGAGGCTGGTGTCCAGAACCGACCCGGCTCGTCCCACCTTTTCTGAGGCGTGTTTCTGGTTTTGATGCCGAGCGAGGACTGAGCTGGGCTCCGCGGCAGAGATGAAGGCGTCCAGTCAGTGGCCTGCTGGGGTCATCCTGGGGCGCCAGCTCCACCCCAGGCGAGTCCCAAGACCGAGCTCACGGGAAAGAGCACACGCTCGCCTGTCTCTGGGCGGGAGTGCTGCCAAGATGCCCTCTGGGGGGGAGCGCCATCCACGCTCTCTGCTTAAGCAGGTTTCCCTGCAGCTTCGCCAACTTCGGGGTTTTCCGCTTTTTCTCATGTTTAGTTTTAATGGGAATTTACTGAGGTTTGATTTTTGCCATCAGCCCATTTTCACTAACCTGTCTGCACTGCGGCCTCTCTGTCCCTTAAACCGTCCTCTGCTGCCTCTGGGCCTGTGCACGTCACTCTCTCCACCTGGAGTGGGCCACCACCTCCTTGGGGAAACCCTGGTGCTCGCAGCCTAGGACAGGCTCTGGCACCAGAGGCCCCGGAACAGGCACAAATGTGTAGCTACATAGTTTGTCCTTTAACTGTGAGCTCGTCCTCACCCCCAGCTGGTCCCTGATGACTGGGTGGATGATGACATGACCCCCCATGGTCTCCTCAAGCCTCTTGCTCAGCCGAGACCATGTCTTCCCGGTGTGCCTCCAGGCCGGGGGGGCTTCCCAGAGGAAGGGGCCTGCGCGTGAGAGGCTGGACAAGGACTTTAGGAGCCCAGGAGTGGCCACAGCTTTTGTACCCCATTGCCTGGAGTCCCCTGGGGGAGAGTCGAGGAGAGCCGAAACGTTGAGAGGTTCATGGGAGGACGTGACAGAGGAGGGGGCCTCCCACTCTGGGACTCGCAGCTGAGATGGAGAAGGCCCCACAGGGCAGGCCAGGCCTTCGCTCCCTCGATGCCACGACGTGGCAAAGGGGGTAAAAGGCCCATCCTAGAGACGAGCAGGGGACAGCCCCAGGCTCAGCCTGTCCCCTCCCTTGGCCCTCAGTGATGACTACCTATCCCTGGCGGGGCCCCGCTGGACGCCGGCCATCAGACAGGCAGTGCGCTGGAAGTACACGCCCATGGGACGAGACGCGGCCGGCCAGTCATGGTACACAGGCCTAACCAACTCGGACTTCCGCGAAGCCTGGTACACGCTCCCCAGGTCCCTGGACAGCCCCTACCGTGAGGCTTACGCCCACTGGCAAGGATGCTACGGCCACCGGGAGCGCAGCATGCCCTCGGGTGAGTGCCAGGCCTGCCCGCCCTGATCCGGGCCAGCCCCAAGGGAGAGCAAGGGCCAGAGACGACCTCCCTCCCACTCTCCCGCAGCCTACACCCAGCACCTCCGGGAGACCGCCTGGTACGACCCCATCGTGCCCACCCAGCACAGGGCCCCCAGCACACGGTGGGGGACCATGCTGTGGAAAGACAGACCCATCCGGGGCAAGGAATATGGTGAGGCCAGGGTCGTGGGCACTGGGGGTGAAACTTCCTGGGGCCAGGAAGCTGGGGCCAGGAGGTAACCCAGGTCCTGCCCCACAGTGGTCAACAGGCACCGGTACGGGGTGGAGCCACTGGGCAGGGTATCCGACTACGTGCCCGACCTGTCAGCACAGCAGCGGCCACGCTACACCACCCAGAACTACCGGCAGTGGGACCTGGAACCCTACTGCCCGGCCATCGGCCAGCGGCCCCCCGCTGTCCACACGCCCACCCTCTGATAAAGATTGTCCCTCTGCGGGGACGCCACGCCTCTTCCTGGGCTTCTGTCCACATCTGGGGCCCAGGGTGCTGGGTGGTCAGGTAAAAAAGGGAGTCTCCAGCAAGTCCCCAGCGGCACAGGTGCAGGGCAGCCACTGCCCTCCCCGCCCGGGGCCCAGGCAGACAGCTAAGGCCAGTCCTCGTGTGGGCGGCTTTTTATTCACCATCAGCAGCATCCTGGGAGCAGGGAGCCAGGGCTGGGCTCCCCAGCCCCCGCTCCAGAAGGGCTCGGCGACGACGCTGTCCCTGAGTGGAGACCCCAGCCGGGCCCCAGGACCTACACACCCTGCCTCACGCAACATGGTACCCCCGGTTGTCCGTTAGGCCGGGGCACCCCTAAACCCGTGGGCCCCTGGATACCAGAGAGCCTAGCCAGCTATCGCCCCAGCCGGGGTCCTGCCCTCACCCGCTGACTCCACAGCTGGGCCAGGAAGGAGGGGCGGGGACCTGAGGAGCAGGGCGTGGAATGTGCGTGGTCGCAGTCCTTTGCACTGGGCAGGAGGCCTTGGGGGGACGTCAGGGCTGGGCTCCAGGGGCCCCTGCAAGAGATGGGTGGGTCGGTGAGCATGGGGCCTGCCCTGGCCCTGGCCCTGGCCCCGGCCCTCCCCTGCATGGCCAGGTTGGGGTCTGGGGGGTTGGAGGGAAGCCTACAACTCACAGCTACGCAGGCGGATGGGCCAGATGAGGAGGCTGCACAGACAGAGGGTGGCGGCCACGCCCACGCCGCCCGTCACGGCCACCATTACCCAGTGGTAGAAGCCCACGCAGGCCTTGCAGCAGAGCTCCGAGCTGGGGTGGGGGGACAGCGCAGATGAGTGGACACTTGGCTTCCTCCAGCCTGGACCTCCCACACACGGCCAGGTCGCCCCACCTGAGCTGCAGGCAGCGCCTTCACAGCACTGAACCTCTTCTCTCCCACGCCCAATACTGCAGCCAGTGCAGACGCTTCTCACCCTGGTCCCCAAGCGCCAGCCCTCACTTCAGTCACCAAGGGCACCTTTGAGCACCCACGTCAGGCCCTCCCACTCCTCGGCCCATAGCCCTCCACCAGGCCCTGCCTGGCCTGCCCTGTCCCCTCCCCACGCACACGGACGTCCTCTCTGTCTGTCCAGCATGCCAGGCACGGGCCTGCCCCAGGGCCTTTGCACTGGCTGTTCCTCCTACTTGCCTAGAATTCACTGATTCCCACCAGGTCTCAGGACCAATGCTGCCGCCTCCAGGAAATCCTCCCTGACCTGCTGCCCCAGCCGGGCCTTTGTGTGTGGTGTCCTTCATGCCCCTGGCCACTAGTCTGGACCATGTTTATGTGACTACCATGGCTGGCATTGCCCACAGCTCCATGAGGACAGAGGACCAGGCTGGCTCTGGTTCCCAGATCCTGGCCTTCCACAAGGCAAGCACGTGGTGGTCTAGAACCATCGGTCCGGAAGCCCAGGTCTGCGTGATGTGGATTCTGGCTTCCCCATAGCCCTGCCCACTCACATTCCAATACAGCTGTAGGCCATGTCCTCAGCCCCCGCTAGCAGGAGTCCGGGGTTTGCTGAATAGTAAGTAAAGTGCCCGAGGTCACGGCCAGATGTCCCTGGCCTGCGACACCCACCAGGTGGGATCTCTTGTCCACACCAAACACCCAGACCTGGAGCGTCGCCTGCCACACAGCACATGCTCAGTACTCTCTCTCTCGAATGAATGAATGAATGAATGAATGAATGAATGAGTCGCACTCACGAGCAGGGATGCAGACCCTGGATGGCCATGACTGCCAGCCCATTGGCCACTTTATCCGAGAAGCTCATGGCACCATACACGAAGGCTCCACTGTGCTGAGGGGACACAGGCGGAGAGGTCAGCACCGTGGCCTGGGCCCCGGTCCCCACCCCCACCGGCCCTGTCCAGTAGCCCTACCGTGTGGGGGCCAATGAGGTCAGCCGTCATGGCCAGGGAGGTGACGAGGATGGTGGCACAGCCCATGCCCAGCAGCACAGCCACTGTATACACAGCCACACCCAGCCTATCTGCCAGCGCCACCCAGGCCGCGAAGGCCAGGATCAGCAGGAGGCCCGTGAAGTAGGTCATCTGCAGAGGAGACGGGCATCAGGCCTGCCTCGCTGGGCGGCTTGCGAGCCCAGTGCCTGCCCTCTGGCCTCCGTCCACTGCCACCCCCAACCCCAGAGAGTGAGCGGGTCAAGCTGGACCATCCCTAAGGAGCCCCTAGCTCTGACCACACCAGGGAGCCGACATCCTAGAGACAGGTGCCTTTATGTCTAAGTGCAAATTAAGTAAAATCAGACAAAATGGGGTATTCAGTTCCTCGGTCACGCTAGCCACATCTCAGGTACTCAAAAGCCACCGTGGATGACATACTGGTCGGCACAGAAAGTTCTAGAGCTCTGTAGGCCCGAGACACTCAGAAGCCAGGATTCTAGAACTCAGGTCCCAGACACGAGGCCTCTACAAGGTGTGGACGCCGTGGCCTGGGATCACCTGGCTTCTGAGCGTCTAAGGGACCTCGTCTGTGGTACTCCTGCCGTCCCCACCAGCCCGCGTACTCACGTGCCGCCCGATCCACTTGTTGACCGGCTTCATAAGGAAGGAGGAGAAGAAACCACTGAGGTACATCACCAGCGGGATGGTGGCGATGAACTTCTGTTGGGCAGAGTGGGCGTGGGCACGTCAGGTGGGCTGCTCAGGCTCGGCGCCCGCTGTACCACCCCACCCTGCCCTGCCTGGCTCACCTTGGGCAGGTTGAGGGAGTAGGTGAGGTACATGGCCATGTACGTCTGGGACAGGTTCACAATGAGCCTCGTGCTCATGTACAGCAGGCCCACCTGTGGGCAAAGGGACGGTGCAGATGTCAGACAGGCCCTGCACTCCCGCCAGCAGGGGCCACGGGGGCCTGGCTGCAGCTGGCACCTGACCCACTGGTGGCGACTGCTGGTCAGGGAGAAGACAGCAGTGACGGGTCAGCAACGTCTGCCCCTCCGCCGGCCATTCCCGCCTGCAGCCCCGCCTGGCGGGAGGCGGCATCCGCTGCAGCGCGCTCTGCCCGCACACGGTACCTGGTAAAAGGCCGGCTCCCGAAGCCAGTGTCTCCAGAGCAGCAAGGGCTGGGCCGCGGCGGGGGCCAGCAGTGGGGTGTGTTCGTCCTGCGCCTCCGCCTGCCGCCGGCGCCCCTCCCTGGTGCCCAGGTGGAACAGTATTGAGAAGACAGCACCGATGCCCACCACCAACAGGGCGAGGTTCTGGGGACCGGGCAGGAGCGGGGTCAGAGGTGGCTCTCACGGCCCAGGCCCCACGTTCAGGGCCTGCGCGGCCAGCAGCGGCCCGCCCCCAGCCCCAGCTCACCCGAAACACAGGCACGTCCTGGACCCCCAGTTGGTCGCTGACATCCTGGATGGGCCCCACGTGCGAAGATGCCTGCAGGTGGAGCAGGAGCCAGGCGGCGCCATAGACGGTGATGTTGGCCACCACGGTGAAGGCGTACCTGGTGGGGACAGGCAAGGCCTCAGCATGGCAGCCCAGGAAACCACACGGCCACTTCCTCCCCCAAGGCAGCCGCACAGTCAGAGCTGCTTGTGGCCAATGGGTGATTTCGACCACTAAACCTTAGGTGGCCCCAAGGAAGTCCTGCTGGCCTCAGTTTCCCCAGCCTGCATGTTACCTGGTGATTGACTACTCTGACTTGGGACTGCCAGGACAGGGAGCTGGGGTGCAGAAGCAGAACAGGCCCAGTCAGGGCTGCAGCCCAAGTCTGAAAGCCCCGAGTACTTAGAAGCCAGGATTCCGGAATTCTCGGTACCCAGGTCTCGAGCTTTGGCAGGGCAGGGCCCCATGGCCTAGAACCATCTGAGCTGGCTCCTGCCTACGGCCACAGAGCAATGTCCCTCCAGGGGCTCATCCGTGGTACCCCCGCTGGGGCAGGGCAGGGTGCAGGGAGCCTCTGGATCTCAGCAGGACTCAGTTTCCCTTTCTGAAAGAGAACAGTTCGTCCCCCGGAGATGACAGTGAAGATGCCACGAGGTTGGCCATAAAGCACTTGCAGAGCTTGGCCCGGCCCAGCCTGTCCCCTGTCAGCTGGAGCCCTTGGGGGCCCAGGCATTGAGCAACCCTGTCTGTCGTTAGCGCCTGCAGCAGCTCTCGGCCATAATGGGGAACTCAGAGGCGGGTGGGGAGGAAAACGATGGGGACCAGACATGCTGAGGTAGAGACGGGCGGGACCCTCGACGAAGGCCCTGCCCTGACCAGAGGGACACTCACTAATGGCACGGACTGCCGGCCAGCCTGGGCCCTCCCCTAAGCTCCAGCCTCAGCGGCCACCCCCGCATGTGCTGTCCCTTCTGCCTGGAGCTGCCATCTCCTGTACCTTTCTCCTACTGCATATGTCCCAGAGGCACCTCGCTCCAGCCTTGGGCACATGACAACCTGGGCTTCTCATGAGGGTCAAAGAAGGTAAGTCACATGAAGGGCGTAGAACTGTGCCTGGCATACAGCAAGCACTCCATAAATGCTCCGAGGGTCACCGAATTCAGCATAACCTCCTCTAGTACCTCAAGCAAGCAGATGGATAAGCCGGGTACCAACTGTATCCACCTGTGGCAGGCAGGGTTCTATAACGGTTCCGGTCCTAGCCTGGTCCTGGGGATGGGACTTATGGGCATGATGGGACGTCACTCCCGTGTTTACGCAGCATTCTGTCGCACAGGATTTGCAGATGTAATTAAGGCAGGCGATCCTGGGTGGGCCTGAGCTAATCAGGCGATTCTAGAAAAGAACTTAAGCTGACCCTCAGATCTGACTCTCCTGCGGGTCTCAGAAGAGTCAGCGAGCCACCATGAGCTCTACAGCCGCAAGAAAATGAATTCTGCCACCAACTGCGTGAGTAGGGCAGAGAGACCCCAGGCCTTAGATGAGACACCAGCCCTAGCCGACGCCGTGATTGAAGCCTCGAGACCGTGAAGAAAACCGAGCTAAGCGGACAGACTGTTAACCACAGGGACTGTGACGTGATATGTTCGAAGCTGCTTTGTTAGGTTCACCGTTACAGGTGTACGAGCTGTAGCTGCAAGGCCCAGGGCCGCCCAGCCTGGCAGGGCCCGCACAGAGAGGGTGGCCCCGCCTCACCTGTTCAGCACGCGCCCGCCCCGCCCAGGTGATACCTGAGAGCGGTGAGCTCCACCTTCTCGTGGTCGTTGGTGACAAGCTCAGGGATGAGGCTGAGGTGGGCGAT
>NW_011888993.1:1321508-1323928 GCF_000151845.1 Pteropus vampyrus
TTGTATTTATTATTATTATTTTTTCACGCCTACAGCACCTGGTCTTCCTAGGTGGTCTCCCATCCAGGTACTAACCAGGCCCGACCCTGCTTAGCTTCCGAGATCAGACGGGATCAGGCACGTTCAGGGTGCCACGGCCATCGACTTGAATGAGTGAATAATAACAGCCTCTATTACAGCTGTTATTGATGTCATTATCCTCATTTTTCAGCTGAGAAAACAGGTCCACTGAGTGGGCCGCAGAGCTGAGCATCCAGCCTGCGGGACTCTGAGCCCAGCTCCCTCTCCCAGCCCTGCGCCAGGAGGGAGCCAGCTCTAAAGGTGACCTCATCCCCAGACCCTGGGCTTCCCCCTGCAGTCCTGGAACCAGGAAATGAAACCAAAACCAGCCCCATTCTTTCTCTGGAACTGGGAGGGGCATCCGGGGCAGATGGCTGGGGGCCTGGAGGCGCCCCAGGGCCAGGCACCCGTTGCAGACTTTGGTCAGAGGACTGCGCTGTCTAGGCCAGACTCCAACCCGCGGCTGCCAAGGCCAGGTTAACCATTGTCAGTGCCAGGCTGCCTGGCTGGGGGACCTTGGGCATGTGACTTTGCCTCTTGGGGCTTCGGTTTCCAAAAAATGGAGATAATGGAAATATCTGCTTCCTGGGGTAGCTGTGGGAAGTGAGCATGGTATGTGGAAGCTGGAGATCCTATCCTGCTACTCTGAACCACTTACCAGCCCAGCAGCTTCAAAGCCACGTTACGTCACGCCCTTGCACAGGCACCTTCAACTGTGTGAAATGTTCCCGCTACACACCCTTCAAAACCCAAAGCCAGTGTCCCATCCTCCAGAGCTCTGCTCCTCTCTCACGAAGGCCAGTCCACGCGTCCGCCCCAGCCTGGGCCCCACAGGAGTGCCCGCCCATGTCTGGCTCCGAGGATCCTCCGGGCCGGGTGGAGAGGCGGAGGGCTTGCTAAGGGAAAGACTGAGTCCATCGCCACCCACAGACTCGAGCAAATAGAGAAGTGGGCACTGGTGCCTGGGTGACCTTTGCTTAAGTCACCTTATCAGGCATCACGAGGGGCCACCCTGGCTTCCTCTCCCCAACAGACCCTCTACCCAGAGAGGGGAAGGGGTGCCGGTGGAGGCCTTGGTGTCTGGTCGGGGCACCCATCTTCCAGGGTTGCATAAACATAAACTCTTCAGTTATTTACAAAATGCCTCCAGCCCCACCCCCCCCAACCCCTCCCTACCTCTGCAGGTTCTTCCTGGGGTCAGGTGGGACCCTCAATGAATCCGAGTCCTCCCACCTATGAAGGGGCAGAGTCAGGCCTGGGGGCTCTGAGCTGGTAACAGGTCCCACCTCTGCCAGGGCTACCCTTCCATGCTGGCTCCATCTCCTCAGATGGGGTTTCCCTTGCCCCTCAAAGGAGCCATTCTCACATACCCCCCATTACCCTGCTCATCTCTCTGGTCCACCTTGCTTGCATGTCAGCGAGTTGACCCTACTATTCTAAACAAAACTGCCTTTGAGACCCTGGGGTCAGCTCTACAAGCGAACCCAACATCAGCCCGCAGAGGGACACCTCAAATGTTCGTTTTCAGATGACGCAGTCACTGAGACTCCTGATCTGAGACTCCTACAGTCTGGAGTGGCCCAGGCACAGCCTTAGTGTCCTCGCCTGACAAACCTGAAATCCGGCCCCAGGCTGCAGCCACAGTGATGCTAGCCACCCTCAGGCCATGCGGAGATCTGTCACCCACTACCTCCCCTGCTCATTGTTCCCAAGGGCAAGAAGACACCAGCCTGGTCCCTCTTGCCTTCTAGAAAGCTGATGCCCAGAATTCCCCAAGTGGCCGGATTCCTGGCCCTGACTCCTGAAAAGACCTGTGCACCCCCAAGGCCAGGATGCAGCCCGCGCTCCTGCTGGGGGCGGGACAGCAGCGAGAGTGGCTGGGGCCAATCTCAAAGCCCAGGGCCTGGGCGGGCAGAGAAAGGATGCCCAGACACACAGGCCTTATCACTGGTGTGCATTGGTCAGGCACTTCTCTCCCGGGGGACCTGCCTCCTCCCATCCCCAACAGCCCCAGAGGCTGGCAACACCCCCAGGCCAGAGGGCGACCCACTGCCTGCAGACCCCATCCCGGTCAGTCAGGTACTGACTTGTAACTCACCGCGGGGAAAAACACCCACCCAAGCGACAGGCTGCCCGAGATCAGGGTGGGGATGGATGGAACGCGTTGGGAAAACGGACAGAAGAGACTCTAGGCAGCCTGACTCTCACTCAGACTGAGTTGTCCCGGTGGTCACCCCCACAGACAGATGGAGAGGTCAGGCCGGACCAGACAGACTGACAGAAGAGGCGCTGGGCAGTAAGACCCAACCCAAAGAGACTTCAGAGGGTCCCGGGGGTCAGACAGACAAAGAGAAGCGGCA
>NW_011888993.1:1324728-1330313 GCF_000151845.1 Pteropus vampyrus
GCCCGACAGCCAATCACCGGGGAAGTAGGCGTGGTTCCTGGGTTAGCCTGGCCTTTTCACCCCGCGCCGACGGAGCCGCGCGGTCCTAGCGCCCGACGTTGCTAGGGGTTTGTGGGACCCCTCAAAGTTAGGGGCGACGCAATGGGCTCTCTCACCCAGACTCCGGCCGCCAGGCCCGCGCTACCCTAGCCTGCCTGCAGCTTTATGAGGCCTCATATGGGCCGGGGAGAACGGGGTGGGCTGGGGCGTGCGTGGGTTGCGGGGAAGCCCGAGCCCGAGCTCGCCACTCCTCGGAGTCCGGTGACTTCTCGGCCGGGAGAGACACAATCGGATGCGGAGAGTACGTATTAGTTCTAATTAATTAGTCATTAAGGATAATGATGGGGATAAATCATCGTAACACCCGCCGGCATTTAATGAGCGCCAACTGTGCCAAGCGCCCCACCTGGGTTTTCTCATCCCAGCTGGGCGGGAGGCGGAGCAAGCCTCTCTCATTTCACAGGCCAGGACGCGTGCACGCCCAGAGAGGGGAGAGGGTGCTGAGGGACGCACAGTGCTCACCTGACAGTGAGTCAGGTGCGTGCATTCTGCCGGCCCGAGCTCTCGCCCCCTTCCCAGTCTCCTCCAACGGGCCACCCACTACTGGGTCACCACAAGTTCCTACAAGCTTTGGATGCAGGTCTCCCCGGGCCTCCAGGCCTCCTCCAGCAGTGATGTTAAACTGCGTGGCCAGAATCATGGGTTCCCGACCAATCCCACCCCCGCGAGCTGTTCCAACTGGGACAAGTTCCTTAGTTTCGTGGGGCCTCAGTCTCCGCGGCTCTAGAGTGGGTATGATGTGTGTTAAAAGTGATAGAAGTGTCATCTCTTAATATTTTCGGCCGGAAGACTTCTGAGCACCCCCTAGTCCACTGTCAGTTATCACTCTAGGCTCCCACAGTGCCCTGGGCTGCCCCCATTACAACCTAATATCTGCTCTCCCGTCTTGCAGCTGTAACCATCTGTCTGCCCCACTGGACTGTGATCCCCACGGAGGCAGGGACCAGGGCAGTCTAAGTCACCGCATCGTCCCAAGCAATGCCCGGCACATAGTAGGAGCTCAAGAAATATCTGTTGAGACCACAGAATGGTGGTTACCAGAGGGGCAGGGGAGTGGGGGGGTGGGGACAAAGAGGGTCAAGGGGGTCACATACATGGTGACGTGACGAAAGGAGACTACACTTTGGGCGGTGAGCACTCAATGGAGTACACAGGCGCTGTATTATAAAGTCATACACCTGATATTTATATCATGTTATTAACCAGTGTCACCTCCAATAAGTTTAATTAAAATAAAAAATAAATATTTGTCAAATAACTGGATGGTGGACATACGGGCAGAGAATCAGAAATGCGCACAGATATCGGGAAACAGATGAGAACCTTGTATGAACTTGAGGCTCGAGCAGCCCAAGGGCGCCCAGCCCGACCGCAGCACTAACCCCATATGAACTTGAGGCTCGGGCAGCCCAAGGGCACCCAGCCCGGCCCCAGCTCTAACGCAGACCACCCACTGCACCACACACTTGTATGAAAAGGAGCCTGAACAATGGGTGTGGGTGGGGTGCGGGGCTGGAGAGAGAGAACCGAGCAGGGGAAGAGGGGTGATAAGGATTGACCGCTCTGGAGGAGATAAAGGGATAAGGAAAGATAAGAACCTCAATTCTTTCCTTCCTGTAGGTCAAGCTCCCTTTAGATTTCTTCAAGAGAAATGAGAGACTTCTAAAAATTATTTCTAAAAATGAAAGACTATTGCAAAATCCCAGTTTAGGATTTTCATTGCCATTCCCCGCCTCCTGTCATCCCATGACACCCCTAGGCGATTTTACACCATTTGACGGCCATTTTCCAGACTGGCCAGAGGACTGAGCGACATGCACCTCCCATATCTTTGAGTTCTTTGTTCCCTGGCAGGGGAGGGTCCGGCCCAAGGCAAAACGGTGGCTCTGTGTTCAGTCTTCTATCAGCGTTCCGTGTGGGGCAGTCCCCCGTGGCAGGCAGCACATCTCGGGGGGCCCGGTCCTGTTGGTGCCAGCTATTTCCTGGCCCTGACTCTGTGGGGAAGGCAGAAGAGGCTGCCCCTGACTCTGGGGCCAACCAGGGAGGCGCCTCTGAGTCAGGTCATTCATTCATTTATTGTTTTCACAGACTCATTTGTTCAGTGGATCTGGCTTCGTGCTGAGCAATGTTGGAGCCCTGAAGATTTGAAACTTCTAGTCTGAGAAGGGGGACAGAGCTGGACACTCCAAGTCCCCCCACAGTCAGAGCTGTGGCTGGAGGAACAAGACCCAGAAGGTTGACTGAATGGCAGATGAGGAGTCAGGACCTTACCCCCAGGTCAGCAAGGAGCTAAGGGGGAATTTTGAGAGAGGGTGGGAGAGGGGTCAAATAAAAACTCCTATGGGGTGGGAGTGGGCGGCTTATTCCCAGGCAGGCCTCAGCTGTGGGCAGCACACCTGCCCCGAGTAAGAGCAGGGTCGGATTTGCCAGGCGGATCAGAGAACGCCCTGCTAGAGGGACGGAGATCTGGAAGGATAGATGAGTGCCCAGCCCTGGGACAGGACAGACTGATAGACAGACGGGCCTGGGATCAGGAGCGATCCGTACAGCCTTTGCTATGCCCAGAGCGTCCCCAGCTGCCCTCCGACGCCAAACCCGCGTCCCCTCTTCCCTGGCCAGAGATCAGATGTCCTGGTGGCCCGGGTCCAGCCTCCAGTGTTGCGGGGGGTAGTGAGAGTGGGGTGTTTCCTCTCATTCTCTCTCTGACCCAGGCCCAGGATGAGCAGAGGTAGCGGTGCAGGAGGGGGAAGTGGAGGAAAGCAGAGGAGGGGCTTCAAGGCTCAGCACCAAAGTCCTAAGATCACAGGATGGCTGAGGGGGCGGCGGAGCACGTGACGGGCGGCTGTCCTGAGCGTCACAGCATCCCCGCCCTCCCCCATTCGGCGCCAGCAGCATCCCTCCTCCGGCACCGGGACAACCAAAAACGCCTCTAGACATCGCCCAGTATCCCCCAGGGGGCTAAATCGCCCCTGGATTGAAAGCCCTGCACTAGAAAATTCTCTGCAACAGGGGTTTGATTCTTGGTGGACAAGAGTAGCTTAAGGCTTTACGCAGCATGGACTAGCCAGGCCCAGCTCTGAGCGCCAGGTGAGAATTAAACTCAGTAAATCCTTTCACCAGCCTCATGAAGGTAGTTACTGTCCCACTTCACAGAAGGGCGAACTGAGACAGTTTTGATGAGTTGCTCAAGTCACACAGCTGGGGTTTGGCGCCCCCTCCCTGAGCATCTGAGGGTCCAGCAACAGCAGCAGCAACAGGGTGCACCCTCTTCGGAGGCCTGAGAACTCTGTCCCCACGCCCCTTCATTCCAGCAGCTGCTACCTACTCCTGTACTTCCCCATTTCGTTCTCAGCCTTTCAACACCAGTTAAAACGATCCCCTGTATTAAATTCGCTATGTGAAAAAAAGCCCCAGGAGGGTTGGGGCAGCCCGGGAGAACGGCGCACACCCACACCCTGATTTTTCCTGGGGGTCGAGAAGAGTTGAACCCCCATGTTGGCAAATAAGCATTAAACATGTAAATGGGAAGGGCCACGGCCCATTCATTTCGTGACTTCCTACCTACGCAGAGAAAGCAGTCCATGGGCCGCAGACAGCAGAGAGGAGACATTCGTCTGCCTTTCCTACAGAGTCAGGACTATTTCCTCATCCAGCGCCAACAACAGCCAGGGCTGTGACACGGGAAAGGACCCCACTGTGTATCAGTCAGGACTCGCTGAACGGGCGGTGGTCCAGTCCCGCTGAGGAATGTCACCCAGCCAGCGTCAGAGGGACTGAGGCACTGCTGAACACCTGACACATAAGGGCACTAGGAGAAAGGTTATAGCGTGAAGGGAGATTTCAGGTTGATGTTTGCAGCAAGAGAGAATACGCTCACAAGAGCAAGATCCGACCTCGTATCTTTTACAGGCATGTGCACGTGTGCGTGTGTGTGCATATGATCAGCTTTGCATGGTGTCCCACAAAATTCAGAGGAGGAAGTCCTAACCCCCAGGATCTCAGAATATGACCTTATTTGGGAACAGGGTGGTTGCAGATGCAATGAGTTGAGTCACACTGGAGTAGGCTGGGCCCCAGTAAGAGTATGACTGGTGTCTTACGCAAAGCGGAAATTTGGACCCAGACTCGTGCACAGGGAGAACGTCATGTGATGACAGAGGCAGAGGTGAGACGATGATTCTAGAAGCCGAGGAATGCCAACGATTGCCAGGAAACCACCAGCAGCTGGGAGACAGCACGGAACAACTTCTCTCCTACAACTCTCGGTAGGAACCGATCCTGATCAAGTCCTGATCTTGGAATTCCAGCTCCCCGAACTGTGAGACAATAAATTTCGTTTGTATTTTCAAAGGATCTCGGATTTCTAGGGCAATAGATTGGGACACTCTTCCCGGTTTCATAGCAAAAAAAAAACTTCCAAATGAAGCGCAGAAATGAATGCAGAGAAACTAACGCAAAATTATACGCCTTCAGACTGCTTCATGTTGACAAGAAAAACCAATTTATAATTTGGGGGCAAAAAGGATACTCTTTTAGATAAACGTATGAAGGATCTAAGTAGAATTGCATAAACGCTGCTTGTTGGCGGGGCTGTGTATGGATCACATGAATTGGAAAGAATACGCTTTTATTTTTCCTAGAAAACACCCATGTAGCAAGGCATTTTTCTTGGTGCCAAGGAGCTATAAACTGCTTTCAAAACCAGCCTCAAAACCTTTCATTTATTTCTGATGTGCAGGAAGAATCCTGAATTCCTTTTGCAGTACCTCGGGAGTGGAAAATGGTTTCTATGGCAACACCAAATCTGTCAATCAAGCAAAAGAGGCAGGGCTCTGAAGGTCTTTCCTGACTTCCAGGGCGGAGGCCTCCCCAGGATTGTTTTTAATCCAGCAGAGAGAGAGGCAAGCAAGGCATGGGAGACCACACAGCCGACGAAGCAACAGAGCAGGATCTGGAACGTGGATCCATCAAGATTCCAGGGCATATTCATCCTCTTAGCCAGATTTAACTCACATACCACACAACACCTCCCTTCAAAGTATACAACTCTGTGCTTTTTTGTACGTTTACAGAATCACACAAACCATCACCGCAGTCTATTTTTAGAACATTTTAATCACCCCCAAAAAACCCTCACCCCATAAGCGGTCACTCCCCATGCCTATTCCACTAATTCTTTATCCCTAGGCAACCAGGAATACACTCTCTGTCTCAACCGATTTGCCTGTTCTGGATATGTTATATAAACGGAATCTTACACTGTGTGGTCTTTTGTGACTGGCATCTCTTCCTGAGCATCATGTTTCGAGGTTCACAGCTGTTGTAGCGTAAATCAGAAATTTATTCATTTTTATGGCCAATAATATTCCACTCTTCCACATACTCTTCCATTGGGCCACATTTTGTTTGTCTGTTAATCAACTGATGGGCATTTGGGTTGCTTCTCCTTTTTTGGCTATTGCGAATCTTGCTGCTGTGAACATTCT
>NW_011888993.1:1330363-1332229 GCF_000151845.1 Pteropus vampyrus
CAAATGAAGCGCAGAAATGAATGCAGAGAAACTAACGCAAAATTATACGCCTTCAGACTGCTTCATGTTGACAAGAAAAACCAATTTATAATTTGGGGGCAAAAAGGATACTCTTTTAGATAAACGTATGAAGGATCTAAGTAGAATTGCATAAACGCTGCTTGTTGGCGGGGCTGTGTATGGATCACATGAATTGGAAAGAATACGCTTTTATTTTTCCTAGAAAACACCCATGTAGCAAGGCATTTTTCTTGGTGCCAAGGAGCTATAAACTGCTTTCAAAACCAGCCTCAAAACCTTTCATTTATTTCTGATGTGCAGGAAGAATCCTGAATTCCTTTTGCAGTACCTCGGGAGTGGAAAATGGTTTCTATGGCAACACCAAATCTGTCAATCAAGCAAAAGAGGCAGGGCTCTGAAGGTCTTTCCTGACTTCCAGGGCGGAGGCCTCCCCAGGATTGTTTTTAATCCAGCAGAGAGAGAGGCAAGCAAGGCATGGGAGACCACACAGCCGACGAAGCAACAGAGCAGGATCTGGAACGTGGATCCATCAAGATTCCAGGGCATATTCATCCTCTTAGCCAGATTTAACTCACATACCACACAACACCTCCCTTCAAAGTATACAACTCTGTGCTTTTTTGTACGTTTACAGAATCACACAAACCATCACCGCAGTCTATTTTTAGAACATTTTAATCACCCCCAAAAAACCCTCACCCCATAAGCGGTCACTCCCCATGCCTATTCCACTAATTCTTTATCCCTAGGCAACCAGGAATACACTCTCTGTCTCAACCGATTTGCCTGTTCTGGATATGTTATATAAATGGAATCTTACACTGTGTGGTCTTTTGTGACTGGCATCTCTTCCTGAGCATCATGTTTCGAGGTTCACAGCTGTTGTAGCGTAAATCAGAAATTTATTCATTTTTATGGCCAATAATATTCCACTCTTCCACATACTCTTCCATTGGGCCACATTTTGTTTGTCTGTTAATCAACTGATGGGCATTTGGGTTGCTTCTCCTTTTTTGGCTATTGCGAATCTTGCTGCTGTGAACATTCTCGCACAGGTTTTTGTGTGGACAAGTGTCTTCAGTTCTCTTGGGTGGATAGCTAGGAGTGAAGCTATTGGATTGCATGGGGGCTCCATGTTTATTTAACCCTTTGAGGAGCTGCCAGACTGTTTTACAAAGCAGCCGCACCTGCCTGTTTAGAAATAGAAAGGATTCATTCGTTTATTCAACGAATATGTATGTATTGAGCAGCTCCTATGGGAACTGTTCTAGGTGCTGGGGATGGAGGAAACGGACATATGGAGAAAAAATAAGACAGGGTGTATGACGTGGGGTACAAGCCTGGGAAAGCCTCGCCCAGAGGTGATATTTGAGCAAAGACCTGAGGAGGTCAAGCTGTGAGCCAGGCAGATCTGGGGGATGCACACGCCAGGAGGCGAGAACAGCGAGTGGAAAGGCCCAGAGGTGGGAATGAATGAAACGGACATATTTGAGGAACATGGAGGAGGGGGAGAGTGGAGGGAGATGAGGTGATGTCGGCAGATTGTTTAAAATCTAATGGTCTATCGTGAGCACCCAGTGACCGATACTGGCATTCTGGGAGCAGAGGTAGCTCCAGCCCAGGCCATGAGAAGACCAGGCTACTGCTCCGGGGGGGTCCCCAAGATCCCAGGGGAGAGCTTCCTGCTCTTCCATCTTCACGAGGTCCTAGCAACCTTCCTGTCCCACCACCTTTTCCCAAATGCTTGCAGCCCAGCTCCTGATCCGCCTGACTCAGCTCCTGGTCTCAGCTTCACAGCATCTCATCCTCCTGGTCCTCGACATCCTGCAATGTCCCTGTTGCACA
>NW_011888993.1:1332883-1335364 GCF_000151845.1 Pteropus vampyrus
GGAGAGGCCCTGGTTCTCGGCCTTGAAGCCCCGCCTTGGACTAGATTTGAATTCCCTGTAGCTCCGCCCACAGTCTAGATTTGTCTCCTGAGACCCCACCCCGAGGCACATGCCACGCCCCCAAAGGTTTACCATCAAATGCCAGCTCCTATCACTGCTCACCTCCCTGCGGAAGACGCCTTCCCCTGGACCCGTGGGGTCTTCCTCCAGCGCAAACCACGCCCATATTACAAAAGCCACACCCACAACAAACCAGCCCCAAACCCCTGTCCAGGGTGAAGCCGGGTCACAATCCTAGCCCTTGACCCAGGCGTACCTTCAGGCCTTTTAGGTTCTACCTCCTTGCTGGGGCCCCGCCCGCTTCTAGCCCCACCCACGTCTTCCAAAGCCCCACCCCTGCCCCTTTGGGTCCCTCCCCAGCCCACCAGGCCCCTTCCAATTCGCGTGGTCCGGTTCTGCAGCCAGTGAAGAAGCGCGGCTGGCCCAAGGGCAAGAAGCGGAAGAAGATCCTGCCAAATGGTCCCAAAGCACCGGTCACCGGCTACGTGCGCTTCCTGAACGAGCGGCGCGAGCAGATCCGCACGCGTCACCCAGACCTGCCGTTTCCGGAGATCACCAAGATGCTGGGCGCCGAGTGGAGCAAACTGCAGCCGGCTGAGAAGCAGGTGGGCGGCGGATGGGGCCGGCCGGGTACCACTGACCCCCCCACCCCCGCCATTCATTAGGACACCCCTGCAGCCACATTCCCCAAAGGACCAGGGGTGGAGGGTCCTTCTTCCTGGAGAACTGACCACCTGTGAGTCCGCCCCAGCTTGTTGGGGAGAGAGTGGCAATAGGCGAGAATATATCTAAAACTTAACCAGTATGGTTGAAGTAGTAGGGGTGTGGGCTGGGTGTTTACGTGAAACCTTTTGATGTTCAAAACCTTGTCATTTAAAAATTGTAAAAAAGTCAAGGGAAGGTAACAAAAACCACTACCGGTTTGCATTCATAATTGGGACTCGGCAGGCAAAATGGGTGCGAGAGGGCAGCCTGGAGGTGGGAGCCTGCAGTCACTCAGACACCAGTGGGTGGCTTATAAAGGGGTGGGGAGCTAGGAGGTGCTGTGAGTAGCAGGCTGGGGGGGCGGGGTTTTGTCTGGAGAGTAGTAGGAAGCTCTGGGAAGGTGGAACCCAGTGTCGGAGGTGGAGGCCTGGCCTTGGAGGCCTCTCCCGCCCCCAAGCTGGGCCAGACCTGCTCATGCCGCCTGCCAGCGGTACCTGGACGAGGCCGAGCGGGAGAAGCAGCAGTACATGAAGGAGCTGCGGGCGTACCAGCAGTCAGAAGCCTACAAGATGTGCACGGAGAAGATCCAGGAAAAGAAGATCAAGAAAGGTGGGAAGGGCCCCCGCCCCCAGGCAGCCGAGTGCCTGCTCCTAGACGGGTGACTCTGGCCAAGCGACCCCCACCGTGGGGCTCACGTTGGGGGGGAGGGGGAGGAGGGTGTTCCAGGCACGGGGAACACCACGTGCAAAGCAAAGCGGGGTCAGAGGAGACCTGGGAGGCTGACACTGCCCTCCTTGCCCCCCCACCAGAGGACTCCGGCTCCGGGCTCATGAATACCCTCTTGAATGGACACAAGGTAAGCGCCCCTCCTCCAAAGAGAGCATCTGAAGGTCATTAGACCCCTGGGTGAAACGGGACCTATGCTCATGGGAGGAAATAAGCCCCCTTCTCCATCCTGTGCAAGCAGAGGCAGGGAAGCCACACCGTGGGGATGTCGTTAAATGGACTCAGAACCCCCCAAGCTTGGAGATGCCCCAGAGGGCGTTTGGCTCCCCCCTCAGAAAAGACATTGTCGTCTGTCTTGTCCCAGGGTGGAGACTGCGATGGCTTCTCCACCTTCGATGTCCCCATTTTCACCGAAGAGTTTTTGGACCAAAACAAAGGTGAGCGCCGACTAGGGGTTCTCGGGGGAAGCAGGTGTCAGGGGAGAGGGTGGGCCAAAAAGGCTCCGAGGCAGGAGGCAGTAGGTGGGGGGAATTTACCCTTCAAAGCCGAATCCTCTTCCTTGCCCGCCCGCCGTATGGCTCCGGGAGCTACCGGATGTGGCTTAGAAGCAGAGCAGTGACCGAAGGCCTGGGGGCGGGGGGCACAGCTCGGGCAAAGGCCCAGCAGAGGGAAAGGGAGGAAGCGCCAGGCCCTGACCCCGCTCCCCCGCTGCAGCGCGGGAGGCGGAGCTGCGGCGCCTGCGGAAGATGAACGTGGCCTTCGAGGAGCAGAACGCGGTGCTGCAGAGGCACACGCAGAACATGAGCAGCGCGCGCGAGCGCCTGGAGCAGGAGCTGGCGCTGGAGGAGCAGCGGACGCTGGCTCTGCAGCAGCAGCTCCAGGCGGTGCGCCAGGCGCTCACCGCCAGCTTCGCCTCGCTGCCGGTGCCGGGTGCGGAATCCCCGTCCCCGCCCGCTGAGTCCTGCCCCCGCCAACCCCGCCTTCTTGCCC
>NW_011888993.1:1336354-1336767 GCF_000151845.1 Pteropus vampyrus
GTGCCCAGGCTGTTCTGCTTCAGCCCGCGCAGCCCAGATGGGGCGGCCGAGCATGCGGTGCTGCCGCAGGCTGGACCTGCCTTGGTGGGCCTGGGGGGAAATGCCTGTATTTTGCCCTTCAGTGGGGTTCCGGGGTTCTGCGGGCGCTAAGGCGTGGGATCTGGCAGCTAGACCGTGCTCAAGGGCTCCGGTCCTGCAGGATTTACCAGGCGGGGCTTATTTGATGCACGTGGCTAAGGGCAGGACCACCTGGGGGGGGCAACACTGATCAGGCCGGGAACTGTATTAATGTTTCTGGGAGGGATCTGCCAGCCCCCGCTCTTCGCCGGTTATTCTGAGTGACTTCTGGCTGCCCAGGTTAGGTGGGATCAACTCCAGGCCCCCCACCCTGACATCTATTTGGACGAGCTGAG
>NW_011888993.1:1338072-1341530 GCF_000151845.1 Pteropus vampyrus
TAGGTGGGATCAACTCCAGGCCCCCCACCCTGACATCTATTTGGACGAGCTGAGGGTGGGTGGCCTCTAGGGGGACCCAGTATGGGGGTGGGAACCAAGAGATGATGGGGTCCCCCATCATGACTCCCCTCTCTCCTGTCACAGCGAGCACCTATGAAGGTGTTGGCCACGCCCCTGCTCCAGAGAAGACCACGCTCTGGTCATGGTCCCACCCCCACCCCATGGAGAAGGGGTGGGGGTCCATCCTTTGTGGCCAGACCTGATCCTGCACCTTGGGGGCTTCAGCCCCCCACTAAAATTTCTATAGCAGCCCTCTAGCTTTCGATCTCCCCAGCACCTGGAACCTAGAAGTCGCCTGCCATGCACAATGAACGTAGAACTCCATGGCCTCAGAAAGGCACGTCACACTACAGGGACATGGGAGCACCACACATGGGCAGCATAGCCAAGGACACAAGAGGGCCCACAGCAGCTCACACGCCCGGTGTGGGGAGGGTGACAGGCTACACCGGCCCAGGACTCGGGGCAGAGGAAACCCCCATGTGACACACCAGGAGGGCCCCCCCAAAGGCACTGACCATGGGTGCCCCGCACAGGCAGGCGCTCTGCAGGACACACTCTCACCCTTGGGTGGGGCCTTCTGCTTATAGCCCTTGAATTCTTGCACCCCAGAATGGGGGGGGTGTTGGTACTGACCACCCTGCCCCCATCTCACTGAAGGACGCTCGTGGAGGCAGCTCCTTTGCCATTGCTTAATCCAGAATTTTTAAATAAAGTAGAATTTGAATTTCAAACTTGTTTGTATGTTTTTTTGGTGGCATGGACCGGAAGATGTGCCCAGGATCCCCCAAATGCCCCTGCTGGGGGTTCGAGGCCGGCCCACCCCCTCGCCCCCCAGCCCTTGGCAACCACAAATCCACTTTCTCTATGGACGTGCCTGTTCTGAACATTTCACACAAATGGAATCACACACCGTGTGGCCTTTTGTGTCTCTCACCGAACGTCATGTATTCAAGGTTCGGTCAAGGTTGTGTCACGTGTCAGCACTTTACTCCTTTTCGTGGCCGAGTAATAGTCCCATGTGGGCATGGACCACGTTGTCTTTATCCATTCGAACATCCATGATGAACATCTGGTGGTTTCCACCTCTTGGCCGTTTTGAATTGCGCTGCTGTGAACATGCGTGGACAGGCTTTTGTTTAAACACCTGTTTTCAGTTCTCATTTTCATCCCGGAGTGGAATTGCTGGGTCATATGGTAATTCTATGCTTAATTTATTGAGGCATCCTCTCTGAGACTCCTGCCTTCAATGGAATATTTAAGACACCCTAAAACGTTTGAAAAATAATTTGACCAACACCTGTGTTACAGGTTGGATTATGTTGCCTCAAAAGATATGTTGAAGTCTTAGTCCCCAGAACCTCAGAATGAGACTTTATCTGGAAATAGGGTCACTGCAGAGATAATGAGTTAAGATGAGGTCATTCAAGAGTAGGGTGGCCCCTAATCCAGTATGACGTGTCCTTATAAGAGAGGAGACAGCTGCGTGATGACAAGGCAGATGGTGGAGGAACATCAGCTGCCAAGGAACGCCAAAGATGGCCAGCCGCCCTCAGGAGCCAGGAGACGCGAGGAGGGGTCCCTCATGGGTTGTGGGGAGCGCGGTCTTGCTGACGGCCCGATTTCAGACTTCCAGCCTCCAGAACTGTGAGGAAAACCTGTTCTAAGCGCCCCGGTTCATGACGCTTCGTTATGGCAGCCCTGGGAGACTGATACACGCAGATATTGTCACTGTCTCCCCAGGCGTGAACTGAGTCTCAGCTCCTCCCTGGCACAGGCACCCCCATTTCAAGTCTGGAGTTACCATTCCTGGGCAGGTCTTTACATATTTTGGTCATTTTGGGTTTTCAGTTCATTTTTTGAAGGTTTTATTTTATTGTTATTTTTAAATTTATTTTTTAGGCGAGGCAACCCTTGGTTGACCTCACAGATTGCAAGGACCCTGTCAGCTTACAATCCCTTACTTTTTTATTTTTTACGCCTACAGGATCCCTTCCTTTTTTTAATTTTTTATGCCTACAGCACCTGGTCTTCCTAGGTGGCCTCTCATCCAAGTACTAATCGGGCCCGACCCTGCTTAGCTTCCGAGATCAGACGGGATTGGGCTTGTTCAGGGTGGCATGGCCATAGACTTTTTTGCAGGTTTTAAAGTGTACTATTCTGTGCCTTCTGGTGTATTCATAGAGTTGTGCAACCATTGGCACAACCTAATTCCAGAACATTCCATCACCCTGGCCCCTTTAGTAGTCACCCCATCCCCCTCTCCACTAATCCACCTTCTGTCTCTGAGGACGTGCCTGTTCTGAACGTTTCACGTAAACAGAATCACGCACTGTGTGGCGCCCGTGTCTGGCTTCGTGTGCTCAAGGCTCATCCACATTGTACTGTGTGTAACATTTTGCAAGTTTTTAAACTTGAAATACATTTTCTTCCATCATCCAAACCTTCTGTGACTTGACTTTTTCCATCCATGTCTGGTTTCTGGGGTTCTCCCAGGGCAGGGGGCCCCCCTCTTACGCTGCCCTACAGGATTCCACTTCTGCTTTTGCTTATTGAGCCCAAATTCCTGATGTCTAGAAACTCTCAGGAGATTCTCACAGACCCCTTCTGGTTTGAGAGCTAGGGGACCATTCATTCACCCCCACACACTCACCCCCAGGCACTGGGCAGCAGGATACAGCAGAGGAACAGGAGACCAGAACCCCTGCCCTTCTGGAGCTGACGTTCCAGTTGGAGAGACAGATAGGACACAAGATTAGTAAATAAAATATCTGATATGTCAGGTGATGCTCAAGGCTGGAGGGGTGGCAAGGCAGCTGGGAAGGGAGCTTGGTAGTGGTGAGAGGAGGTGACATTTGATCAAAGAGCTGAGGGAAGTGAGGGACGAACCACATGGAGCTCTGGGAGGTTTTCCAGGCAGGGGGTGCAGCACATGCAAAGGCCCTGGGGCAGGACCTTGCTGGCTGTCTGAGGCTGAGTGAGGAGGCAGAGTGAGACAGGTGGGGAGAGGGAGGAGGTGAGAGCGGGGAGGGGAGGGAGGCAAGTCATACAGGGCCTGTGGGCTGCAGGGAGGACTTGGGCTTTCCTCTTGAGGGACTCGGGAGCTCTGGAGGGCTGAGGGCACAGATAGGCCAGGATGAGTCTCAGGTCATACCAGGGCAACCATCGTACCACTTTCCTGGGGCTGTTACAAGGGTTAAGTGAGCGCCTTGCAGACAGTGAGCGCTCTGGAGCACTCAGCTGTCCGCGCCCATATTTGTGATCCATGTTTTTCCCACGCCACATGTCAGAGCCCAGCGGACCGCCCGACATCCCCAGGGAGTGCGCAGCTGGCCCTGGCAGGGCCCAGACACCTGAGGCCCGCCCTACCCCACCCCTGCATCTCGTGGTGTCACCTT
>NW_011888993.1:1342345-1346017 GCF_000151845.1 Pteropus vampyrus
TCCCAGCGCTCAGGAAAGCACGTCTGTGGTTCGTGGGCGCGGCTGGGGGTTGGGGGCAGGGGCTGGGAGCTGGGGGCTGGGGCTCTAGGCAGCCCGCTTCCAGGTGGGACTTCGCAGGCGGCCAGGCTCAGGGACTGGGCTGCATTTATATGCACCTCGCAGCCCCCAGGGGGCGCCAGTAGATTCAGAAAGACCTGGGAAAAAAAAAAGGTCTGATGGTCAGGGCCCAAGAGAGTTAAAATTGGAAGTCTGGGATGGGGGTGTGGAGAGGGGGGGGTTTCTTCCTGCCCGTAGATCCTCACTCTGCTCCCCATTCTAGGGGTCCCAGTCTCCCCACACCCCATTCCAATGGCTGAGATCCTGGTGGCCGGGTGACTGGGTCAGTTTCATGCCTCTCTGTGCCTCGGCCTCCCCTTCAGGCCCCTGAGCCCATGGGCGGATGATTCTGCGCAGACGGTGGGGGACCAGCACTGTCACTGACCCTGGACTCCCCCTTCCCTCGGGACAGATCTTATTCTGCACCCTAAACAGCCACAAAGTGGACATGCAGAAACTTCTGGGCGGCCAGATAGGGCTGGAGGACTTTATCTTTGCGCACGTACGCGGCGAGACCAAGGAGGTGGAAGTCACCAAGACGGAGGACGCCCTGGGGCTGACCATCACGGACAACGGGGCCGGCTACGCTTTCATCAAGGTGCCCGCGGTGGGGGTCGGGACTTCCGGGTGCTCGGTGACCTGGGGCGATCCGCCGCCACCTTCCGGTAAAGTGGGCTTCGGGAACCTAGGGGTGGTGGCCCCTCGAGTGACTCTGGGTCCCTGCAGAGGATCAAGGAGGGCAGCATCATCAACAGAATCGAGGCCGTGTGCGTGGGTGACAGCATCGAGGCCATCAATGACCAGTCCATCGTGGGCTGCCGCCACTACGAAGTCGCCAAGATGCTCCGTGAGCTGCCCAAGTCCCAGCCTTTCACCCTGCGACTGGTGCGGCCCAAGAGAGCCTTCGGTGAGGGCCACCTGGGGCCCTGGGGCCCGGGGCAGGCGGATGGGAGGAGCTTGTCCTGAATGGCTTCTCTGGATGCTCAGGACAGCACAAGGTGGGGGGATGGGGCAGGATGGAAGGTTCTGGATGTCTCTGACGGCGTGACAGGGAGCTTCTGGCGCTGTGTCGGGAACAGGTAGGTAGTTTATTGTCGTAGTTCGTCTGGCGATGGGGGAAAGTTTGGCAAAGCCAGGAAAGGATGAGGAGGTGTCCAGATCTATTTTGTCACCTGGCCGGGAGCTCTTACAGGACTCCTGTGAGGCCACAGCATTTTAGAGGATGATTTGCAGTGTGAGTTGCAGGATGGCACTTTTCGAAGAGAAGTTGGCACAGCCTTCTCCCCTCATCGTGGACTGGCACCCAGAGCAGCACTGCTGCAGAACCAGGGCTTCTAGAAACATCCCGGTGCCTCTGGAGAACGGTCCCAGGGAGCGTGGGACAGGATGAGATTCTCCATCTACCCTGTTTCATAGCAGGGGACTCTGGAGGCCATACCAAAAGTTAGGAACAGCCCGTCCCAGAGCAAAGACTTGACTAGATCAACCCTCTGGCTACAGGAGGGTCCTAAGCATCCTTTCTAGAGAGTCACTTTAAGACGAGGAGGAAGATTTGGGGGAAGAAAGGGTTCCAAGAGAAGTCTCTGAAGATACACCCATGGGTGTAGGAAGGCCTTTGAAGGATAAGAAGGTTCTGGAAAGTCTCAGCTGGTGGCTTCCCAATGTTTACAAAGAGTGGATCGACTCGGCACACGTGCCCTTCCCCCACTCTGTCCCCTCCAGATATGATTGGCCAGAGGAGCCGGAGCAGCAAATGCCCCATGGACGCAAAAGTGACCAGCGGGAGGGAGACGCTGCGGCTCCGTTCTGGGGGGGCTGCCACAGTAGAGGAAGTGGTGAGTGAAGGGGGTCTTCGGGGGCTCTCGCACCTGCAGCGCTGCTGCTGAGTCAGCGTGGTCTTGGGTAGATCTGCTTCGCCCAGCCTCGGTTTCCCCATCTGCCAGCTGAGTCCCCATGGTGAGGCAGGGCCATAGTGTTCCTGCAGGAGCATTGACATGTGAGGTCCCAGCTTGCCTCGCCCAAGGGGTGGGGGCCCAGGAGGGGATTGGACTGAAGGAATCCGAGGTTCTGACCCTCTGCTTTGTCCCCCTACGCCTCCAGCCCAGTGAATTTGAGGAGGAGGCGTCTCGGAGGGTGGATGACCTGCTGGAGAGTTACATGGGCATCCGGGACCCAGAGCTGGGTAAGGGGCCAGGGTAAGCCGGGTGGACCCTGGGGGGAGGCTAGCCCATGGGAGGAGGTAGGGGCCTCAAGGGGACACTGGGGCTCCAGGGGCACCCTCACCCACTTCCCCTCCCACTCCGGCAGCGTCCACCATGGTGGAGACGTCCAAGAAGACGGGGAGCGTTCAGGAGTTTGCGCACCATTTAGACTCCGTCTTGGGCGAGTTCGCCTTCCCGGACGAGTTTGTGGTGGAGGTGTGGGCCGCCATCGGCGAGGCCAGGGAGGCCTGTGGCTAGTCTGCCCCGGGGCCAAGCGCAGCCCCAGCCCAGAGCCCAGCCCCCAGCCCCAGCCCTGCCGGCCGGTTCCCGAAGCCCCGCGCTGCTCCAGAGCCCAGCCCAGGTCCGAGATCCAGCCCCCCTCTAGAGCCCATGCCAGCTCTGAGGCCAAGTTCATCTCTGGAACCTCATCTGGTTCCGAGACCCAACCCAGTTCTAGAACTCAGCCTGCCTCTAGAACCCAGGCTAGCTCTGAGACCAAGTTCACTTCTAGACCCCAGCTCAGTTCTGAGACCAAGCCCTGTTCTAGACCCCAGGCTACTCCTGGGACTAAGTTCATCTCTAGAACACAATGTAGTTCTGAAATCCAACCCAGTTCCAAAACCCAGGCCTCCTCGAGAACCCAGGACAGCCCTGAGGCCAAGCCATGTGCTGGCATCAAGTCAAATTCTGGAACTCAGACATGTTTTAAGGCCCAGCCCAGCTTCGACAGCAGCCCCGGTTCTGGAAGTCAGCCCAGCTCCATGACCAAGCCCTTCCATAAAACCCGACCCGACTCTGGAACTCAAGACAGCCCCATGACACAGCCATACCTGGACACCCACCCTAGCTCGGGAGCACCAGTTAGCCGTGAAACCCGGGTGGGACTCGAGAGGCAGCCCGGCTGCCGAGGCCAGGCCAGCACAGGATTCAGAGACAGCTCCGAAACTCAGCCCTGTTCACAAACGCAGACCGGCTCAGGAAGCCAGACACGTGGAGCAGCTCGCTCTGGATCCAGACCCCAGCCTGGCTCTAAGACCTGGTTGCACTCAAGTGCCCACCCCCTTTCTGGGGCCCGGTCCAGCTCTAGCAATGAGTCCAGCTCAGAGACAGAGCCCAGCTCCAGATCACAGCCTAGTGCTTCGACCAGGGCCATCCCCGGGACTCAGACGCACTCTGGAGCGCCATCCGCCCCCGAGGCACGGCCCGTCCCCTGGGCTCAGCTTGGCACAGATTCCCGCTCTCTCTGCAGTGGGCCAACCAGCCCTCAGACGCCACCCAACTCTGCAGCCCAGACCGACTTCGAGGCCCGGCCAGTTTCCGGAGCACAGCCTGGCTCTGAAATCACACCCGGCTCCAAAACACAGTCAGTTACTGA
>NW_011888993.1:1346067-1354671 GCF_000151845.1 Pteropus vampyrus
TTCCGGAGCACAGCCTGGCTCTGAAATCACACCCGGCTCCAAAACACAGTCAGTTACTGAGATCCAGCTGAGTTCTGGAACCCAGTCCGGTCCCCAGACCCAGACCGATACAGCGACAGCCTTAAGGTCCACAACATTGTCTAGCTCCGGGAGCAGGTCCAGCTCCACCGCCCCGCCCAGCTCAGCCCAACCGGCCTCTGGGACTCGGCCCATCTCAGAAACTCTGCCGGGCCCTATATACCAGCTCCAGGCCACAGCCCGAGGAGGCTCTGGTACCGAGCCGGACTGTGGCAAGCAGACTAGCTCAGGAACCCAGCTCAGCTCTGTGACCCAGCTCAGCTCTCAGCTTCAGGTCAGCTCTGAGGCTCAACTCACCTCAGAAACCCAGACTAGGTCAAAAACACAGCCCGGCTCTGGAAGCCACCTTGGTTCTAGGACCCAGCCTGTTTCTGGAACCCAATCCAGCTTCAGAACCCAAGCCAGCTCAGGAACCCAGCTCAGTTCTGAGACCCAGCCCAGCTCTGGGATCCAGACCAGCACAAGAAGTCAGTCCAGCCCTGGAGCCCAGGCCAGCTCTAGGATCCGGTTCAGCTCTGAGACTCGAGCCAGCTCTGAAACCCAGACCAGTTCCAGAACGCAGCCCAGCCCTCTGGGATCCAGACCAGCACAAGAAGTCAGTCCAGCCCTGGAGCCCAGGCCAGCTCTAGGATCCGGTTCAGCTCTGAGACTCGAGCCAGCTCTGAAACCCAGACCAGTTCCAGAACGCAGCCCAGCTCCGGAATTCAGTGCAGTTTCAGAACGCGGCCCGGTTCTGAAACCCAATCCAGCTCCAGAACACAGACCAGCTCAAGAATCCAGCTCAGCGTTAGAAATGAGCTTTGCCCACAGACCCCTGGCCTTGAACCTAGAACTCAGCCCGACCCCACTCCCCCAGCCCGACCTCAGCCCCCAGACCCATCACCCAGAGCCCCGACTCTGGTTCCCAGCAAAGTCCGTCAGCCTCCACCTCCGCCCCATGATCTGGTACTTAGAACCCAGGTGGACACTGGCCTGGCCCCACTGCCACAGGCCCCTCCCGCTTCCCAGAAGCCAGCCCTTTCCCCCAAGCCACAGCTGGGACCTCATAGGTCCACCCCACCCACCTCATCCCTCATCCCTACTTCTGCCTCCAGGGTGGCCCTCCTGCAGTCCCAGCCCCGGGAACCCCCTGCTCAGGGGCCTGGCCTCTCTCCCTCACTCAAGAAGTTGGGAACTGCTTCGTCGGGGTCGGAGACCCTCCCCCAGCACGGTGGGCTGTAGCTTGGGGTTGTGGCCCCAATGGACAGCATCCCCTCTCCTGCCCCTCCCAGACCAAGTTCCTCCAGAAGCAGCAGAGGACCTTGCTCCGCCCCAGGCAGGGGGAAGGAGAATGGAAAGGGGCTTCGGTTTCACTGGCTTCGGCAGGTTGTAAGCAGATCCCAGGTCTGCGCAGGGGAAAGGAGGCGGGGCATGGCTTGCTCCTCATGTACCCCGAGGGCTCCTGGGGAATAAAGGCGCCTCCCACTCCTGCAATGCAGCCAGGTGTGTTGTTTTGGAGGGTGTTTGGGGGACAGCGAAGGAAGGGGTAGGCGTGAGGGCCTGGGGGGCTGCTCGGGCACCCGCTGCGTGCCAGGTGCTTTGTAAGTCCTCACTGCGCGTGCGTGGGTGTGCATGCACGGACTCGGCGCCCCTCAAAGGCTCAGTCGTCGTTCATTCATTTAATTAATCTTTATTGAGCACCTACTACGGGCCAGGTGTTGTTTGTTCAAGGCACTGGGAGTCTGGGTGCTAAGCGGACAAACAGCTGAACGTAAAGCTTATGAGGGAGTGACTCCATCTGGAGTGGTGGAGACAGGTGTCAGTCACTCCATGGTCTGCGTATGTCCCTCCCTCTCTTTGCCTCATCTGCAAAATGGATAGAATACCAGAACCCTCTCTAGGGGCTGTAGGGAGGATCCCAGAAGATCGCCCTGTAAAGTGCTTAGTAAGACTCAGTAACGGAGGTGGGGAGGGGAGCCAGAACCCACCTCTGCTTCTCTGCCCTTCCTCCATCACCCGCCCATCTGCTCAGCTCTCCCCGCCCACAGGCCACGTGCTGACATAGCAACCTGATGCCCCCAAATGCCGCGATCGATCGAGGACTGCCTTCTAGACCCAGAGGAAAACAGCCCGGCGGAGATATATTTTGGCAAGAGAGGGGGTGGCCTGCCCGTTCACATTCAATCTTTTATAGACAGAGCCTTCTCGGGTTGGGGTGTCAGAGGGATCAACGGTACTCCAGACAGCACGTCATATTCAGGGGTCACAATTCCCCTGGAGGACTTCTGGAAGGGGGCTTAGTAGTCTAATTGCCTCTAGAGACACTCCCTACCCCAGTCACCCTTCCTGGGGTTGAGAGGGGGCTGAGCGAGGAGACAGGCCTTGGAAAGGGGGATCAGGGAAGAGTTGGGGGGGACCCTGGGCTGATGGAAGACGCCTCACAATCCCACCACTCAAACCCTGTGTCCACTCTGCTCTCCCGGCTCCTGGACTTTCAGAACGGGCAGATGTGACCGTCGGGGAGGACTGAGGTTAAATAGGGGACACGCTGGCAGGGTGCTCTGTCCGGCTCTCGTTTCAGAGCCGCCACCGATGTCCACCCCTGGCCCTATGCCATGGTGGGCCTCCGGGTGAGCTGGGGCTGCAGGGAGAGCGACCTGGGCCTGGCACTGAGGCGAGGGTAGAGGCGCCGGATCACGGCCCGGCGGAACAAGATGTACACCCAGGGGTCCAGGATCTGGTTCCAGGTGGCTACGCGCAGGTAAATGAGCAGCTGTTTCTCTGTGGCTCGGGACAGCTGCCCAGTGGGGCTCATGGCGGGCGGGCTCCGCAGCACGGTCTGGGCGATGAAGACCTGCAGAGAGCCAGAGCGGTTAGCGGGGGGCAGGCTGCGGAATCCCAGCCCCTCCACCAGCACCTGCGGGCCCCCGAGACCCGGGCCAGTTCTGTCACTGCTTCGCTGACCTCGGGAGAACTGCCTGACCTCCGAGCTTCCGTTGGTGCGGCCGCAAAATAACTCACTCTTCCCGCTCCTCTCTTGGGCACGATTAAATATGGTGGCAAAGAGGACTCGCAGGTGCAAACGGTTGGAATTACTGTTATGGCCGGTGTTGCTATTCCATTAGACATTTTATATTTTATAATATACTACAAAACTATGGAAAATGGTATATGAAATAATTTAATTTGTCTATTATATTTTAAAGGGTTTATATTATAAATTTGTATAAAATTTTTATGACATAATTTTGTTTAAAAATTTAGATGAAATTCTTAGATGAAATTTTATTAAATGTTGGGTTTTATATTTACTATTATGTAATATGTAATATAATATCAGTTATTAACAAATCACATATTATCTAAAAATTAAGGTATAATTTTTATACATATAGTTCTATATTACATAGTATTTAAGTTATATGTGTAATTATATAATATATAATTATAATTATGTAACTGTTATATAATACTAATAATTCGGAATTAATATATAGTTATATATTATATAGCATTTAACAATGATATATGTTATAATATAACATATATTATGTTATAATATAACATAAAAAAACATAACGTATAATATAAAAATTGATAGAAGTATTCCTTAAAATACAATATCATCACTAATTATGTGTAGTCTATTATAATTAAAGTTTATATTATGTTAACTTATGTTAATTCACATTGTAGTAAATGTATTGTATGAAAACTCTATTGTGTTCAAATAAATTATTCCCTTGAAACGCTATGGAAACGGTTTTCTGAGCACTCCCGTGTGCTGGGGCCCCTGCAGGGGAGGACGGACGGGTCCTGCCCTCGGTTTGGGGATTTTCTGTGTCTTGCGCATAAGCCCCTCCAGGGAGGCCGCTTGAACGCTGGGGTGTGTGCGACCCCGAGGACCTAAGTCCCTTGTGGATGGGGCGCGGCCGGGTCCCGGTCCCCGATCCCCGATCCCCGAGCGGGGAGGGCACCTCGGGCGCGCTCCGCACCCGCCACTCACCAGCAGCGGCGCCCAGCAGACGCTGGCCACGACCATGATGCCCGTGAGCTGGGCCATCATCTCGACCTCGCAGTCCCGCGGGCGCTGCTGGGCGGCCTCGCGGCCGTGGTAGACGCGGCACAGCGTGGCCACGCTGACGGTGTTGAGCACGAAGGACAGCGCCACCGAGAGGCCGCCGAGGAGCGCGAAGAGCAGGCCGAAGGCCACGTCGCCGAGCCCGGGGCCCAGCGTGAGGAAGCACCAGGAGCCCGGGTACTGCACGGTGTAGCGGCCGACGCCCAGCAGGGGCAGCAGGCCGAGCGCCAGCGCCGCGGCCCACACCAGCGCCACGGTGGCCCAGGCGCGGCGCTGCGAGGCGGCCGCGGGCCGCGAGAAGGGCCGCGTGATGCCCAGGTAGCGCTCCGAGGCCATGGCGGCCCCCAGCAGCAGCGGGCTCAGGCCGAAGAAGACCATGATGACGCCGAAGAAGCGGCAGAGGCGGCAGCGCGGGTCCACGGCGCGCCAGTCGAAGAGGGCGGCGTGCTGCGCCACCACCACGGCGCCGGTGCTCAGCAGCCCCATGAAGTCGGTGAGGACCAGGCCGCAGAGGAAGGTGAGGAAGGACGAGCGAGCCTGCGAGCTGCCCTGCCGCGCGCCCGCCAGCACGCGCAGCGCCAGCAGGTTGGAGGCCAGGCCCACCAGGCAGAAGGAGGCGGCGAACCAGGGAGACGCGATGAGCCGCCGCTCCTCCAACGTGATGTTCGTCGGCCGGAAACAGGACCCCGGGGCGCTGCCATTGGGCCACATGGCACCGGAGCGGAGCGGGGAGCGTCAGCAGCCCATCGGGCTGAGGCTGCAGGGGGGGCGGCGGCGGGCACGGGCGCAGGCACACCTGCAGGGGGCCGGAGAGAAGGCGCGCCGGTTACTGACGCCACGTTTTTATCTGAACGGCCTTGGCGGACCTTCGAGGCCCCAACGCAAACACCACCTTCTTCAGGAAGGCTTTGCGGATTCACCTCCCTTCCCGCTCATGAGCCTTCCCGTCAGTGCTGCCCCAGAGTCAGGGACGCTCAAGGCCAGGTCTAAGTGCCCTCTCCTCCCGGACTCTACCCACGGAGGACCCGTGAGTTTCTGCCGAGGGCTTGAACTCCGGCCCCGGGCGGCCACTGTGTCACCCTGGGCCAGGGTTTCTTCCTTCTGAGCTTCCGTTTCCTTGCTGGTCTCCCATCGACGCCCTGGGCGGGCTGCGGCCCCCAGGACAGACCTCAGCCTCAGTGAGACGAGATGCATCCAGCCTGGCTTTTGCACGGGCCCCGCGGTCGGCCTCATAGGTCACAATTTCTCGTGAATGCACGAGGGCGAGGCCCCGCCCGTGGGTGTTTTGGGACGATTCTGCCTCACACATGCTGAAATCATGCAGATTCCTTCCGCCCCGTTTTCATAGCATCTCTTTTGTCATGAGACCTCAATCCAGACACTCAGCTTCATTCCGGGAACAAAAATCCCCAGCTCGTTTGGAGAGACAGGTTCCCTAGGGACAGGCTATAAATGGCAGCAGGAGAGACCTGTTACCCCACCAGGGGCTGTGGGAGAAAACTGGAGACATCTGGGCCTGGCTGACGCAAATGTGATCAAAAAGGCCAGATGTGAGGATGTCCAGTAGTGATAAGATGAGACTATTCAACAAATGGCTCCCAGATCTGCCAAGGGACACTGCCAAGGGAGGACATAAGGCCACCCAGGGAGCCGGGGCTAGCACCCGGGGCCCCAGCCTTCCGCACTGGGCACACACCACAGGTCGCCCTTGCGTCGGCAGGACCCTGGGTGAGGGTGCACCCGGTGGAGCGATCAGGGTGGTGTGGAGGTGGGGAGGTGGGACCATGGGAGGGATGCAGGAGCCGGGAAGTCAAAGCTCACAAAGGCCCTATGATGATCTGCCTTGTGCAGAAGGGGCGGACCAAAGCACAGAGAGGTTAACCAGCTCATCCAAGGTCACACAGCCTGGCCGGAGCAGATCTGAGATTTAAACTCTGGCCTCGTTACATACATACAGAGATGTGTAGGTGATTCAAAAGCCTGCCCATCAAGCGGAGGCTGGGCCAGGTGGGGGTAGGGCTTCGCGATCACTGCTATGTTCTCTAAGTGGGTACAGAATTTTCTAAAACGTTGGTCAGTCCAGATTCACATCCTGGCGTTGCCACCTACCCTCTCGATGACCTTGGGCTCCTCACATCCCCACTCTGAGTCTTCCGTTTCCCTCCCTGTAAAATGGGGCTCATGGTGGGAATGAGTTCACCCCGGTACAGGGCGTAGCACGTTGTAGGCGCCCGATTCATGCACAAGCGCCCACTGGGTAGCTGCCGGCCCTCACTCCCCACCTCAGTACTTGGTGTCCTGGCCCGGCCCTGGGCTCCATGACTCCTTATCGAGTCTCATAAATTATCCAGCTCCCGACAGCTGCCCTGAGCTTCCCTCCCAGGCTGAGTGCCAAGGCCACCACCACTTCCGTGGGGGTGGGGCCTCGAGTGGGGAAACTGAGGCCTGGGGAAGTGGGGCGGGCAGACGGGTGTTTTCCACGGTGACCAGCGACCTTGCCCCTGCTCCGGGCCAGGGGTGTGCTCTCTGCCATCTCGGATTTGTCCCACACTTGACTTCCTCCTGTGACAATGCGCTCCCTCCCTTGAGAGCTGGTATGCGCCAGCTTCAGGACATTCCTGGGGACTTGAGCTGTGCCTGTAGCCACAGCCCAGGCGCTGCCTGGAGTGACCGCCAGCTCCTCTTGGGTCTCGTGGTCCCCTTGTCCTTACTCTACTACGGGAGCTGCTGCACCACTCACTCACCTGGTGACACCCCCCCCACCCCCACCCCTGAGGCTACTGTACGCCTCCGATGTCTGGGAGCAAACCTGTGACCCAGAGCCGTGGCCCGGGGGAGGCTGGAAACTGGAGCGACTCCCTCTGGCCGCGGCTTTTGGTTTCCAGTCCCCTGCCCTCCCCCGGGGTTCAGCTGATAGTGGCCATCTTAAGTTCTCCAGGCAAGCGGGCCAGTAGGGTCCCCTGGCCTCCCTTCTTCTCTCGCATTGGCTGGGAGGGCTGGCCGGGCCCCTCCCCTGCAGGGGGCCACATAGGCAGGGCTGTGTGGCCCCTGGGGACTCCATCTCTCTCTCTGTGCCTCATGGGAGGCACGGACTCCAGCGTCTCTCCCCCCCCCCCCGCCCCCAGATCTGCTGGACAAGCCCAAGATTCCAAGGCCCTAGAGCAGAGAGGCGTGGACTCGGAGGGTCCGGGGTTCTAGAATTCGAACGAGTTCCCAGTCTGGAACCTGGAAGTCCTCCAGAGTCGGGAATTTCAAGGGGCCGTGTGTGGTTCCAGAATTCTGGCAGGAGTTTGGCTGGGTCCTGGCTTCCAGAAATCTGTCTCAGAAACTGTCTCCTTCACCAGAGGCTAGACAGTCGATTTTCTTTCAGCTCACCTCAGTGAGGCTGGGCGGGGGGCCCATCCGCCTGTCCCAGGGGCCTGGGCGCTGGCAGCGGCAGGGCCCTCCCCATGCCCAGCCTGGTGGAATGACACGTTGGCTCCCAAGCGCCAGGCCCCTCCTCTGACTGCTCATCCATCACTGCCCATCTCATTCCCTTGCTCCTCCTTTTAGTGAGACATCCATCTCTCAACGACTTCATCCCTGGCCTGCCCAGCCTGCCTGTCTCCATGCCCTGGGCCCACCCAGCCTCCCCCAGGGGAGGATGCTGACCTCAGACGGGCTCGGACTGGAGTCCCTGATGTGCCACTGTCAAGCCGGGGAACAGCCCTGCCGAGCCTCAGTTTACCCCTCCACGAAATGGGGATGACGAGGACTCCGGCTCGCCTGCCAGAGCTCCGGCCGGTCCTCCCGGGCCTGACATGCTCCAGCCCCCTGTGGCGGGACCTTTGCCTCAGCCGTGCCCCTTACACGGGGCGCCCTTCCTGCTCCTGGCCATGCTCACGGGGCATCTGCGGGAAGGAGCCCATGCGTGACCTGCCCAGCTCGGCCCTGCCCCTGGCCCGTTTCCCACATTTCCTGTCCCCTAACTACAGGACAGTCCAAGAGACTGCGGCCGCCTTTTATCATGAAGGTGCAGGGGCCAGGCCAGTCCTTGCCTCGGTCAGTCTCAGCCCAAGCCTGGGGCCTCCCACAGCCCACAGCCCCCATGCCCTGTGGGCACAGACACATGGACACGCGCATACACGCAGAGCCACCCTCGTTCCTCAGGCCCGACCCCGCCTCCCCTCACTACAGGCTCGGTTTCCGGGAACTTTTCCTGTTTATGACACGGACCAGGCCCCCACCCCGGAAGGAGCAGAGCGGGGGCTCTTCCTGGAGCCTGGCTAGCATGAGGCTGAGCCTGCACCCCGGCTCCCGTAGTCCCTCGGAGCCTCTGATGGGCGTCTTCGCAGTGCTCCCCACTCGGGGCTGCCGGGGGGGCACCTGAGAGTGTAGGTGTGAGCTGAGGGGAGAGGACCCCGGCCACCTGGCCAGTGGCTCGTGATGGACAGGAGAGTTACCGTGATTATACAGCCCGTTGCAGG
>NW_011888993.1:1355891-1357805 GCF_000151845.1 Pteropus vampyrus
GGCTGAGCCGCCTTCCTGCAGCAGGTGAGCCGGGAGGGCTGTGGTCATTTGAGGGCGCTCCTGGGGAGAGCACAATGAGACAAAGGTTGGGAGATGGCACTGGGGCCAGCGATGGTGGGAAAGCCCCTGGCGGAGCCAGCTGCAGTTGGGATGGGGAGCTCCATCCCCCCCCACCCGCCTCCGACCTCCGGTGCAGTGTGGGTAAGTAAGGAGGCTTGGCGTCTGTCAGTGCAGAAATGATTCAGAGGATGAGGCCAGGCTGCAGGAACGGGGCCCTGAAATGGGCTCCCTAGGCAGGGGATGGCTTCCTTGAAAGCCCTCAGACATTCTCAGGGCTCTGGGCCAGGGTCTCTTCGGCCCAAAGCCGTGCCGGCGAGGGCGAGCAGGCTGGGTGCCACCAGGGCAAAGGCCGGGAGGCTGTGCGGTGCTGCGGGAAAGCGAGAAATTGCTGGAAGGCCCTTCCCACCCGCAGCCCAGAGGCCTCAGCTGCGCGAAGGGGTCCACAGGCCTGCGCAGGGAGGGGTGACTTTGGGCCTTTTTGGCCCACGGTTGGGGCTCAGAGTGGGCCAGGATTAGCTGGCTTGGCCTTGACCCCACCCACTCAGTCTTTGGGGCCTGGAGGGGCACAGGAGTGCAGGCTCTGAGCGAAGTTAGACTCCAGCCCTGGACTCCCTTAGGCTGTGTCTGGAAGCCCCTTCTCTGGCTTCCTCGCCCACCATCCTTTGCTCACAGCCCCCACCCCTCCAGATGGCCCCTCCCCTGTTCCATCCCATTGCCTGAGTCCCTGAGCCATTTAACCCTAACTTCTCTTCCTTGGCAAGGAGTCTCACCAACTCCTATGCATCTGGCAGAGCCCTGGCTCCCAGGGTCCCCGCTTGGTAAAGCCTTGATCGCTCAGGCAGGCTTGTCCTCTCACCTCTCATCAAGGGCACCTCTGGGTCTGGCCTATGTGCTGGGACAGTTCTGAGCCCAGGTAGGACTAGATAGATACCAGACTTGCATTCAAGGACCCCCCAGGAGGGAGAAAGACAGCTGTTCACAGACAGTCCCAGCCCCCTGCAGTCAGGCTGGGCCAGAGGAAGTGGTGGGGCATAGCGGAGCCCAGAGGCACCCTGGGGGCAGAAGGCATAAGACTGGGCCTTTGCGGGATGAGTAGGGGTTCCCCAGGTCCAAGCAACATGGCAGAAATCACAGGTGGAAAACTGTGGAGGCGAGAGAAAGCATGAGGCTTTGGGGACCGCAAGGAGGGAAGATGTGGTGGGAGGGTAGGGGGCTGGGGCTCCAGATGGCGAGGCGGCGGTGGGGGGGAAGGTGGGGGAAGATGGAGGGAGACATTCTAGTCCCACTTCCTCTGCCCGGAGATAAGGAGGACAGAGCTCTTTCGGGGGAACAGCCAGGGCGGGGATCAGAGAAGCGCACTTGACCCAAATGTATTCTTGGGTCCCACCAGTTCTTCAAGGCCGGGGTTAAAGATACTCATTTGACAGATGGGGAAACTGACACCTTGTGGAGGAAATGACACAGCCAAGGCCACAGGTAGGAGAGATGTGAACTTGAGCTCTGGGCTTCTTCCAGCCCAGGGTTGATGTCTGAAAGTCTGCTGGCGTCTGTCCACCCCTGCTCAGCTCGATGGGCATATGAAAGGCTTGGGAGACTTTGAGGTGGCCTGGGGGGCCAGATGGTGGGAACAAAGGCTAGGCTAAGGATGTGCCTCCTGTGGCTGTGGTTTCCGGTGGGAGCCAGGCAGGGAGCGTCTATTTTTAGCTTTGGACAAAGCTAAGGGCAGGAAGAGCCTGGGGTGGGGGCTGGGGGCAGCCTCAGGGACACCAGTGGACCTCAAGCCAGGGTGGGGACAGTGGGGCAGCTGGATGAGTGTGGTGCCTCCAGTCTGCCTCAGGGGTCTCCCTGACATTG
>NW_011888993.1:1360135-1381589 GCF_000151845.1 Pteropus vampyrus
CGCCGGTAGCGGTAGCGCTTGAAGTGGAACCAGAGCTGGAAGATGCCGTTGGCGAACTGGCAGCGGAAGCCGTGGCGGTGCGAGTACTCCCACTCGCGGTTGACGATCTTGAAGGCGATGTCCTCGTAGGGCGGCCCCGCGTGGAAGCGCAGGGTGGCGAAGTCCTTGTTGTCGGGGCAGGCCTCCAGGAAGTACTCGGGCGTGGAGCGCTTGTCGATGAGGTCGGGGTAGAAGATGTTGAACTTGTAGCCCTGCACGATCTTGGGCGGCGGGTTGTCAAAGTCATAGTGCGTCTGGTTGTACTTGTTCCACTCGAAGCCCGTGTGCACGCGGTTGAAGAAGCGCGGCTTGCGCGGCCGGTACTTGTCAGCCCACAGGTAGGCCTTGCCCGTCAGTGGCATCTCCACGCTGAACTGGGCCTCGTCCTGGCCCATGCCCTCCTTGGCCCGCCGGAAGAAGATGTCCTCCGCGCTCTCGCTCGCGTCGCCTGCGGACAGGGCGGATGTCACAGGGACAGAGGCTCCGCTGAGCCTCAGTCTCCCGGCCTGTCCCACCCACCAGGCCGCTCACAGAAGACCTGGGGCTTGGGGGCAAGGCACCAGGAGGGGGAGGCCCCAGCCCTCCACGTGACACTTGCCCTGGCCATCTATGCTCATTGTGCTCCTCGGGCACCCGACACCATGTATCCCCTGCTGAGTGGCCAGGCAGCCGGGGGATGAGAGAGCCGCAGGGGGACCCCAGGCAGGGGCCTTTCTGAGGCCACTTCTGCAGACCCAGGATGAAGGGCCCAAGGAGGCCGAGGTACCCGTTGGTGAGCAGCAGAATGAGCTCACAGCAGGGCTGGACACAGGAAGTAAAACCACCACCTTGTCCTTCAGGCCAGCAGATCGCTGTCCCCAAATGAACGAATAGTTAAGAGTCCACCATCAACATCCCCTGCCCCACTGCCCCAGCAACCTCCTGCCCCGCCCCTCGCACTAGCCCCGCCCCCCACCACTACATGCACACCCCTGGCCTGGTTTGCCCCGCCCCTTGTGCTGGCCCCACCCTCCCCAGCCGTGCCCACGGCTGTACACACCGGTGACCTGAAGCTGCTGCCTGGACAGCTGCAGGCGCTGCAGATCCTCGTCAGGTTCCAGCACGTGCGCGTCCAGCGGCAGCTCATGGGCGGAGAGCAGCCGGGGGCTGTACTTGCCGGCGTCGTAGTCGTCCAGGCTCTGCTGGATCAGGTCCTCCTCCATGAGCACCGCTTCCCCCTCGGCCTCCGCCTCCCCTTCTGCAGGCGCAGCCCCGTCTGCCTCAGGCTCGGGGGAGCCACCCTCGGAGGACGGCCCGGGAGGGGTTGGAGCCGGGTCCTCGGGCTCCAGGCTGCAGGAGAGAAGGCTGGGCTGGGTGGGTGGCGTGTGGCTGCCCCAGCCCTCCAGAGGTGGGTGGGCCCCCCAGTGGGGAAGGGGACTTCCAGGCTGGGCCCACCTGTGGCCAGGAGACGGGGGCTCTTGCTTGAGGATGGGGAACAGCGGCTCGCTCTCCACACCCTGCTCCTGCTTCAGCTTGTAGAGCTTCTGCCGCAGGACGTCCTGGTGCCGCTCGCGGAGCCTGGAACGTGGGTCTGGTGGTCACCCCAACTGGGGGAGGGCCCTGCTCCCCCCCAGGTTTTCTCATGACCCCACCCCCCACTTCGCTGCAAGAACACAGAGGTTTAGAGAGCGCTAAGTAGGTACACACAGGTTGAGACCTCAGCCCAGTGTATGACAGTCCAGATTAAAGGCTTTAGCCATGAGGAAAAAGGGGGACTCGGGGTCACAGACCCTGGACAATTGTTCCCTTGCCGGGTGGGCTTGGTCCGTGTACCAGGGCATTCACATGCGGCGTGACCTAATGGCCAGACTGGGCGGAACTGGCCGTGGAGCAAGCGGGGGGAGAGTCAGGGGCGAGGACACAGCCAGCGCAGACAGGCGCTGTGTTTACACGGCAGTGCCAAGCACGCCGAGAATCCGTACACAGGCTGTGGGGCTGGCGGAAGGCAGGGACAGGCGGCCTGAGGGCTTCCTGTGATGCCTGCTGACCCCACGGGAAACAAAGGCCAAATACTCAGTACAGGTCAAAGAGCAGGAAGGCCACTGCGGGAGGCCCTGCCTGACTCCCAGGGCCCCTAACCCCAGATGGGGGGATGGGAGCATAGCAGGGGCCTTCTGGCTGGGGCCTGGGCCTGTGGCCCCCAATGTTATTTGTAGCCAGTCCCGCCCACTGGGCCCAGTGGAGATGGCTCCCATCCCCTGGGCAAGATCCTGAGAGGGATGAGGTGCACACAGGACAGCGCCCGGTTGAGGTGACGAAGGCGCGCGCCCGCTCACCTGGCACGCGCCATGTGGGCACGCAGCTGCTGCAGCAGGCTCTCCCAGTAGCCCATGTCCAAGTTGGGGCCCCCAGCCCGAATCTTGCCCTCGATGCCCTGGAAGATGACCTGCAGCTGGCTGTACGTCTTCCCCTTGAAGACCGACTGCACGTCGGAGCTGACTGAGGCGTTGACGCCCTCTCGCCGCTCGCCTGCGGTGGGGAAGGTGTGTGTGCGCATGGCCCGGGGCTGATGCCACCTACCCTGCCCCAGATCCCGTGGAGGAGCCAGGAGGGTTCACCTGGCAGCCAGACTGCTGGAATTGAGGTGCTGCTCTGCTAGTCCCAGCTGTGTGACCTTGGGCAACTGGCTCGCCCTCTCTGGGCCTCGGGTTTCCCCTCTGTGGCCCAACGAGACCACGGATGTGAGCGCCGGGCTCTGCCTGGCGTGGAGAACGCTCAACACAGTGGGAGGGCTGCTGGTTTCCCAAGTGCCATGTGAAGTCCTGACCCCGCGCTGAGACAAACACACCCCTCCGTCCTGCAGGGGAGTCTGTCCCAGCACCTAACGCAGGTTGGGGGCCCAGGTACGTGTCCCTTTCCTCTAGACCGAGAAGCCACCGAGGACAGGCCAACGCTGCCCTACACTATATGCTTGAGCACAGGAGCCTCGCTCGCGCTCCTCACGATGCCCTGCCCGCCCCAGAGCCTTGGCACGTCTGCTGCTCACCAGCAGCAGCTCCCATGCTCAGTGCTCAGCGAGAACGTCCCTTCTCCTGTTCCCAGCCTCCCTGACGCCCAGGTTGCTTGCCTGGCTGCCCGCCTGTGCGGCCCTCTCTAGGGCAGGCCCTCCCCGGGCTTCTGGCCGCTGTACCCCCAGCACGGGGCTGGGCCTGGGTGGAGACCACGCACAGCTGCCGGGTGGATGACGGGTGGGCGACCAGCTTGCGCTCCCTGCTAGAGAGCGGGTTTCAAAGACCCCTGCCACCACACACACGGTCACAGCTGATCAGAGAGGGTCGAGAGGGGCCCGAGTCCCTGCAGCCAACCAACCTGAGACCTTGGCATCTAGAGCCTCAGGCCCTTCGCTGGGCACCGGAGTGGCCCTAGGCAGCACTGGACTCAGTGGCCAACCCACAGGCCAGCAGCCTGGACCCAATCTGTGACAGGTGCAGAAACAGTGCAGGACCAAAACCAAATTCTGCGACAACTCACACCCCAGGCCAAGCAGGACCACGTCATGCGCTCGCTTACAGATGGAGCCACTGGTGAAAGCACACAACCCAGCTGCTCACTGGCGCCTCCCCCAGACACTGGCGCTGCCAGGGCACGTTTAAAGGGAGCCGGGTCCCAGGCATGGACGCCGCCCGAACGGCCTCTGACAGGGCCTGCTAGACTGTGCGAGGGACAGAGACTGTCCGTCAAAATGAGCAGAGCACTCTAGGGCAGCAGGCAGCGCCGTGGAAAGAGGGGCCGCTGGGGAGGGCGCAGGGGCATCTGGGGACCCGCTTCCTCCTGCACGTGCTGTGTTCAGTCAGAACTTCCCAGGGGAAGGGAAGGAGGGAGCGGGGTGGGAAGGAGCCCAGCGGAATGAAGATGACAGCGCCCGGCAGGTCTCCAGGAACGGTGCGGTCAAGGGCTCTCCACTACCTTCTCTTAGAGATGTTGCAGAAATAACGCTCAGCTCCAAGGACACCTGGAGCCACTCAGGACCCCTGCTGTAGCACGTGAGGGGGTACAGCAGACAGAGAAGGGGTAGGAAGTACCAGAAAAGGGACCGCTAGAGAAGACTGTGAACTTGGCACCCAGGGGCTTTGGAGGCTGGCAGGGATGTCCCCTCAGCCAGTGGGGCCGGGGTCTTCTGCCTCTGAAGGACATACCCAGCCTCGCTGCCACCAGCCAGAGGGAAAGCAGCATTTCCCAGCAGGCAGGACGTTAAAGAACTGCTCGCCTTTCTTCAGGATGCGCCCCACTGAGACAAGGGCACAAATCAAAAAAAAGGAGACGTGGGGTCCTAGAAAGAGGCACTCCCTCACTGGAAAGAGTAAAAGGAGCCCCTGGAGGTGGCAGACAAAGGGCCTGGGGACAAGGGAAAGGAAGCCTGATGGCTTCCTGATGTGTCTGAGCACCTCCAAGTCTCGGCTGAAGGCCGGGATTGGAGGTGGACCGTCACTGTCACGCGCACAGATGCTATTTCAAGTGTTTGACATGACACTATTTACCCATTTCTCTCCACCTAGACCTCCTGGCAGAATTTTATCATCCTCACGTGACAAAAGGGACAACTAGGCTCCCAGGAGGCAGCCGACCAGCTGAAGTCGCTGAACTGTTTGGCAGCCTGGATTTGCACCCAGAGCCAAGCTCACGAGGGTCACTCTTCACATCGGCCCCGCGGTGCCCTTCTAAGCAGTTCTATACCCAGCCCCATGGCTACCAAAGGAGACTTCGGGACACACATTTCCGATGACAGAGTTTCCCTTCCTGTCTCCGGAAGCGACAGTGGGACGCGCCTTGTTAAGGAGAGAGCAGCAAAACTCCATTTACAGAAGTAAAGGATGTTCGTTCTTTTTCTAAGAGGAAGGAAACCGTTCTGACCCACATCTGGGCAGCAAACGTCACACGGGCCAGGGAGAGAGAAGGCACGTGTCCTTGGCCTCCAGAAGTGGGCGATGAAGGAAGGAGCTTAGCGTCAGGGACACGACACACCACAGGTGGGCCTGCTGCAGCTGGGCATGAGCTTTCCAAGCAGGGCTTCTCAACTAGGACGACTCTGCCCCCGAGGGCGCGTGGCCCCATCTGGGGATAGCTGCCTGTTACACTGGGGTGCTCCCAGCATCGAGTGGGTGGGGGCGGGGACACTGCTCAGCAGTGCAGAACTCAGGACGGCCCCACAAGCGTGACCTGGCCCAGGGCCCATGGAGCCGAGCACAAGAACTCTGGCTCTGGAGCGCATCTCCTGAGCAATTCTCCCCCACACAGAGCCTCGGGAGGAAACGTGAAGCCTGAACAAAACAGCCCTGCAGCGCCCTGAGCTTCTAGCCCCCACGTACAGGGAGCCCCGCCCCCTGTGGAGAGCCCCAGGCCCAGGACCTGCTGCCCGGCGCTGCCCCCTGGTGGCTCTCGGCGGCCTCCAGAGAGCTGTGGGGAGCCTAGAGGGGGAAACTGAGGCCTGCAGAGCTGCCGAGGCTTCCCGTGGAACCACTGGCCCTTGGCGGCTCCCACCAACCCAAACACGCATCCTTGTGTCTTTCTGGTCACCAGCCTGGGGTTGGAGCCCGCCGTTACCTGGCCCCTTGCCCGAGGCCTCCAGCTTGCGGAGCTTGGCGATCTCGTCCTCCGTGATGATGGTCATGTCGCGCCAGAAGTCCACGTTCTTGCCCTGCTCGAGTTCCATGTACACCTGGGGGCCGGGGTGCAGAGGAGAGGGGTGACGGGACATCCAGGGGACGTCCTGGTATGGCTGGCGGGGCAATGGCAGGGCAGTACCTGGATATCCTCCAGCAGGTCCTCCATGTCGGCCACCGTGAGGCCATTGAGGAAGGTGTAAGGCTCGTGCATCTCCACAGCCAGGTCGTCGTCCTCGGCGCTGATGTACTTGGCCAACAGGTCAATGGGCTTGGCCCGCCCATCCCGGATGCGGATCTTGGAGCTGCAGGGGGAGGGCGGTGGTGTCAGAGCCGAGGGTGTGCCCGCCCTCCTGACCCTGCCCACAGGGGATACTAGTGTGGGAGCCGGGGGAGGAGCCGGCCTGAAGGGGAGCTGGTGAGGGAGCCTTTCCGGAAGAGGCGTCAGGTTGGGGCAGGCCGGGTGAGCCAGATGCGGAGGCCCCGGAAAGGGCAGGGACAAGAGCGAGTGTGGGCTCTGAAAAGCAGTGAGAGCAGAGCCCGAGGGTGGGGACCGAGGGAGGGCCACCTCCTGTTAGGGGGTGGGCGGCCCAGGCTGGAAGGTGCAGAGCCTCAGTGCTGTGCCCTCGGGGACACGTGACAGAGGCCAACCCTAGTCTGACCCGAGGGAGCCTCCAGACTAGGCAGGTCTGAGCCCTGGGCCAGGACAGGTGCAGCCGGTGGGCAGGAGACAGGGTGTGCACCAGCGACAGCTCTGCGCACAAAGTGGGGGCTGGCGCCAGAGAGGGGACTGAGGAGAGTCCTCCCGAAGAGGCGGCAGGCAGAGATCCAAAGGGCAAAGGGCAGCAGCCAGGGCAGTGGGTTCCAGGGAGTGTGAACAGCAAGTGCAAAGGCCCTGCGGCAGACCCGGGTTCCACGGGTTTGGGTCCAGAAGCAGGCTGGAAGCGGACGGAGGAAGCACGTGGTGTGGGCGGGCCCTGTGCCCCCTACTCGCCCGCGCACCGCAGCTTGGCCTGCTGGAGGTGGAAGTTGTCCTCCTGCTCCTCCCAGGTCTTGAAGTGCTCGGCCTCCTTCTCCCGCTGCAGCATCTCCAGCTCCTGCTCACGCATGGCCTTCTCGCGCTCCCGCTCCAGCCGCAGCTGCTTCACCTGGGGGCGCAGGGGGAGGATGAAGGCGGGACAGCTGGACGATGAGGGTCCCCTGGAGTTGGGGGTGGGATTATAACCCAGGCCTGGCCACGGCCCACCAGCCCTGGACACAGGATTGGTCCAGGGCTGCCTGAGGTTTCGGACGGACCACGGGCAGGAGGGACCCCCTTTCTACTGGAGACCCAGCAGCCTGGAGTTGGAGGGACCATTTCCGCTACCCTGAGAGGGACATCTGGGAGTGAAGCCTAGAGGCCAGCAGAGCCGAAGTGGAGAGAAACAGCTCGCTGCAGACACTGCCTGAGTCCCTGGATCCAGCAGTGCCTGAAGTCAGGCTCTCTGGAACTTTCTCCCTAAGCCAATCAGGGCCTGTTTGGTTCAAGCCGGGGTGAACCAGCCCTGGGGCCCTGGTGAGGGAAGGCCTCCTGACCCCGTGAGGGCGGGCCCAGGGCGCCCTACCTTCTGCAGCTCCAGCCGATTGTCCTCCTGGATCCTCTTGTTCCGCTCCTTCAGCTCCTTCTCCTCCAGGTGGCTGATCCCCTTCTTCTCCAGGGCCTACAGGTCAACCACACGCCTGCTGAAGCTGCCTCCCCACGCTGCCCACCCCGGCGACACCCAGCAGGGAGCTTCGGCACACTGGCTGTGGGGATGACCAGGCCGCGGCATCTGCTTTGCTGAGAGGCCCGGCCACACCTTACCACCTCCCACTAGAAGACGTGGCCCCCCCATGCCTACAGAACTGACTCGATATACTCCCAGCTTATGGAGCCCCCTCTACCACGAGCAAGACGCGTGCTGAGACAGAGGCCACGGCCAGCTCCGCGGGGCTCACAGGAGCCTCACTTGGGACCCAGTGGCTCTCCTCACGCAGAAGCCTGGCCGCACCGGCTGCGTGGTGTCCTCGCCCTCAGCAGCTGAGAGCCCGGCTGCCTGGGGGCAGGCACAGGGCGGACAGGAACGGCGACTGAACGAGAGGGAGACTCTGCTGGCACGCTTGCCCGGGGTCACCACCGTGGCAATGATGGTCCTGAGCTCGTAGATCCTCGCGGAGCCATTAGCTCAGTGAGAGGCTCCTCCCTGTGTCCTCACCTGCGCTTGGGACCCCTCAGACCTTCTGACATCACCGCACACTTGTGGCCTGAGCTGGGCACCAAGCCCCCAATGTCCTGGCTGTCACCTACCCTGGGGTCCGAGGCATGTTCAAGGACCCCCTCTACCTGGAAGAATGCGCCTCCTGGCGTGGGGCCACTGCTTGACACTCGTGCTACTCCTTGGCCTCCCCAACCCTGGCCAGGGTCATGGCCACACAATTATGGGCGACTGCATTTCCCACTCTAGGGCAGCCCAGAACGACAGCTGGCACAGGTGGGGACCTGCTTCAAACCCCAGCCATGCCATTCACAAGGAGGGTGATCTTGGGCAGCAGCTCAGTGGCCCGACATTGACAAGGCTGCAGCGAGCGCCTGCCAGCGTTCAACACGACTGCCCACCCTACCAGCCCAGCTGCCCCGAGGACGGGGACAAGATGCGCGATGCCAGCCAAACTGCTGGCCCATCTAGTGCCCTCCCTGGACTAGAGAGGCCTCAGAGGCCGACCTTGGGTCCACCCCCAACCAGTGTATCACAGTGGGGGGGGCCGATGAAAATTTCTGGTGGGGTGACTCCCTGAGGCTGGGCAGGGCACTGCGAAGGGCTGGTCAGGGACACGTCTGAACACGCGTGTGCCCACACCACAAACTACGGAAGCTCGTTCACGCGCATTCCCTGAGCGCCCGCCGTGCGTCAGGCTCCGGAATCGGCTTGCCTGTGGGGCTCACAGTCTGGCAGGACCGACACGGCGTGAGTCGAGTGGGCGTTCAGTCGCCCCTTTGCGAGGAGACCATTCGGGCCTGCTCACTGCACTACAACTGCTCGCTGAACTACAACCGCTCACTGAACTACGACCACTCACTGAACTACAACCACTCACTGAACTACAACCGCTGCCGCAACCCGACAGCGAGCGCCTTCGTCCTCGCCGCCTCGGACTTCGCTAACACGTTTACGGTCCGTGTGCCCCTTGAGACTGCTGGCCCTCACGGCAGGGGTCTGTCTGTCTGGCTCGTGGGCCCACACACGATACACGTTAGCAAAGTGCTGGGAAGGGAGAGGCGGGCCCGTATGGACCAAGGGGGCAGGAGGGCCTGTCAGAAGGGGGAAGACGTCAGCTGAGATCTGAACGAGAAAGAGCCAGCCACGGGGGGCGGGGCCCTGAGGTGAGTGGGCCAGGTGTGTTCGAGACAAAGGCAAAAAAGCGAGCCTGGAGTGTGTGACGAGCAGGAGACGCCCCGGCCTCCGCCTGCCCGCTTGCCCTCAGCCTCCCCCACAGCCGACAGACGCCGTGTCGGGTGGCACTGTCCCCCAAAAGTTATGTCCACGTAACAACACCCAAATCTCGTGGATGGAAATAGGGTCTCTGCAGATGGCATTGACTAAGATGAGGTCACACGAGATTAGGCCTGATCCTAATCCAATGACGGTGACCTTACAGGGAGGACATTTGGACACAGAGAGAGAAGACGGCCGTGTGCCAACAGAGGCAAAAGACTGGAGCAACGCAGCCCCAAGCCCAGGTTGTTGGCACCACCAGAAGCTGGAGAGGCAGGAAGGACCCTCCCCCGGGGCCCCCGGAAGAAGCGCGGCCCTCCCGACACCCCGGTTTCAGACTTCCAGCCTCCAGAACTGCAAGAGAAATTCTGCTGTCTTCACCCGCATGCCCGAGGCCATAGCTGCATGCAAGTGATCGATGTGTGATTTTCATCTCAAGGAAGATGACAGTTTGAGCTGACGGAGCATCTCTAACTGTGGGACCGCACCTTGGGTGTATGCCGCTAAGAACCTGTTCTCCAGCCACGCTGACGTTAGGCTGGTCTGGAGGCAAAGCGTGCCTGAAGTGGTGTGTGTGTGTGTGTGCACATGCATGTAAGATAAACTCTTCGTGGCAAAGTGCAGTCTGGAAACGTGTGCCCTGAGTGCTGAATAGCGTCTCCTGAAACAAAAATTATAGAAAGCACATAAAACAGAAACGAAGAGAAAGGCAGGAAGGATCTGCAAAGCACACAAACGCAGAACCAAGCGGCAGGTGCCGCGCGGCTGAGACGGGCTCACCTTGTTCCAGATGAAGGTGCCCAGGAGGTTGTTGTCGCCGAAGGGGTTGTCCGTGTTGGTGTAGCCCATGTACTCCTCGCCCCAGCCCATCTTCTCCCGCTTCTTCCGCTCCTTGGCCTCCTTCTTCGCCAGCCGCCGCGCCCGCTTCTCCTCGGGCGTCTCGAAGGCCTTCATCAGCTCCTCCTGCTGCTTCCGCTCCTCACGCAGCCGCAGCCGCTCCTGCAAGCTCTGCTGGCTCAGGGCCTCGGCCACCTCTTGCGAGTTCTGGGAGGGGTCTGCTGACGCCGAGCTGGACGTGGAGGAGCCGGGGGACCAGGAGCGCGTCCACCGCCGGCGGGCCCGATGGGCCCAGTGGCCCCGCTGCTGCTCGTTGCCCGAGTCTGACTGAGAGGAACGGTCCCGGGAGCGCCATCGGGGTGGTCGGGGGCTCCGGCTCTGCCGCCTCTGCCGCTGCCACTGGCCCTCCTCCGAATCGGACCTGAGGTCGGAATCACAAAGAACTGCTTGTTGCCGGCTGGTTGGTCAGACGCTTAGTGAGCGTCTGCTTTTGTTCTGGGGGTATAGCAGTGACCAAAACAGTGATAGTCCCTGCCTTCACAGGGCTCACATCAACGAGTAAACACAGTGTGGTACTGGAGCCGCAAAGAATAATGACATAGCATTAGGGGAGAGAGAGAGTCAGAGAGAGTCTCCCCAAGGCAGTAACCCTGGCTGCACACAGTGTGGTACTGGAGCCGCAAAGAATAATGACATAGCATTAGGGGAGAGAGAGAGTCAGAGAGAGTCTCCCCAAGGCAGTAACCCTGGCTGCAAAGAATAATGACATAGCATTAGGGGAGAGAGAGAGTCAGAGAGAGTCTCCCCAAGGCAGTAACCCTGGAGGAAGTGGAGAAGGGAGCTATGGGGAGATCTAGAGGGAGGGTGATCCAGGCAGAGGGCATAGCGAGAGCAAATGCCCTGGGGCAGGAATTTTCTTGGCATGTTCGAAGAACAGTGAGGAGTCCTGTGTGGCTGGAACAGAGACAGCAAGGGGGAAGGGGGCGGCTGAGGGCAGGGAGGTGTGCTGGGGCAGGCTGGTGCAGGAACTATACGTGTGTGAACCAGAGAAGCCGATCTGTCCGAGGCGTCAAACGAGGGCTTACAAGGGAAGGTGGTGTTTCAACTGGTCCTACAGCATGGGCAGGAGTGAACGAGAGTAAAACCCACAGTGATAAAGACCCAGGGAAGGGCACTGGGAGCAAAGAAGGGAATGAGCAAGCCCCTGGGGATGGATTCTTCGGGGTCTGGAGGCCAAACATGGAGAGGACCAACCAAATCTGTCTGTAGTTTGTTAAATGTTCCACCTATTAAGCTCAAGTCAAAAAATCTAAACTATGAAAATTAATTATTCTGGATCTCGTGAACATGGACTACAAAATTCATCAAATTTTCATAAACATTAATTACACATTGAGTGGCTGATCCCTGTGAATAATTCAAATGCTAGGAAACAGTAAACAAAAAAATACAAAGATGACGATATTGCTATACGCAAGCCAAAGCTAAAATATCAACACTGGGGCCTCAATCCTGGGTCAGCAAACTTTTCCTGTGAAAAAACAGCTCTGCCACTACAGTGCAAAAGCAGCATGGACCAGCGGTATGTAAACAAATGGGCGTGGCTGTGTTCAAATACAATTTTATTTCTGGACACCAAAATTTGAAGTTTATATGATTTCTACATGTCATAAAATATTCTTTTGGTTATTTTTTTTTTTTCATTTCAAAATGTAAAAACTATTCCTGGTCACAGGCTGCAGTTGGCCAAGCCCTAGTTTAAACCACCTCTTCATTATTTCTGTTCTGCTACTTCGTATCTTCCTGAAATTCCTGGATGGCAACAATCTTACCAGACTCAAAAGGAAAAGCCACCTTCTCAGCCTCCAGGGCGAGCAGCTGTGTCTGACTACAGTCGCTCTGGCCATGGTGTGAACAGGCTGGAGGGATGGAAGACAATGCACGTCTGGAGAGGCCCGATGAAATCTCGAGGACACAGATGAGCCAACTTGGGCCACAGTGGCATAGAGACTGGCTTGAGCATCACAGCCTGTTAGGGGCTGAGCCAGCACTGGGACCCAGGTCTGAGAATCAGTCCCCGTCACTGTGCTGGTTCCTTTGAGCTGGCCAGGTGCACCCTCTCCATAAGAAAAGGACTGTGGCCATGGGGAAGCTGAGACCCAGGTCCTAAGAGTCAACTGAGTCCTGCCGCCTGTACTCAATAGTTCTTCCCTCTTACACGCACCTCCAATAGCAAGTGTTGTCACCTCTACTTCCTGAAATCTCACTCGAATCGACCCACTCTCCCACTATGCCTCCCCCACAGCCACCCTGTCCTGGAGGCCACCGCCGTCTGTTGCCTTGGACAACTGCAACATCCTTCTCCTCCCTGGTGTCACTTCTGCCCACCCCGTTAGTCAGTCCCTTTTCCACGCGAAAGCCAGAGGAAGTTCTGCAACGTCAGTCATCCCACGTCCCTCCGAATAATGGCCGAACCCTTCGCCGCGGTACAGAACACTACACGACCTGGTCTGCCGCCTCCCCTCCCACCTCCTCTCCTACTCTCCTCCGCCCCGCTGTCCGTCCAACCACCCGGTGCCCCGCCTGGAGTGCCCCCGCTTTCCTTTCGCTGCCTGGCGTCTCCCTTTCCAGGAAGCCCTCCCTGACTAACTCGGGGGTCTCCCAGCTCCCCGAAGGCAGGAGTCGAGTCCGTACCTGCGCTCCCGGCTCCGCCGCCTTCGCCTGCGTCTCCCCTCGTCATCCCGGCGCCGGCGGCTTCGCCGACCGTGGCTCCCGCTCCGACTCCGACTCCGACTCCGGCTCCGGCTCCGGCTCCGCTGTCTGCGGCCCCTGCGACCCGCCGACCGCGAGCGCGAGCGTGTGCCGCGACCCATCGGCTGGGACGGTGGCGGCGGCGCCGACACGAATATCCGGGGCCTGCGCCGGGGGCCTTCGTCGGCCGTGGCGCGCGCCGGCTTGTCCCGTCCGCGCCTGAGCCAGGAGCTAGGAACCCAGCCCGCGTCCCCACCCCGCGCGGGCTCGGGCGGCCCGTAACCTCCCGCGTCCTACAGACGTGGGCCGCATGGTGGACTCCAGCCCGACCGTGGCCCCCAGGGTGGGGGATCCCCCTTCAGGCAGTTCCAGGGGCAGCGCCATGTGGGTCCTCGTGCCTCAGGAGACCCGAGAGGCCGTGGGCGGAGCAAGGACGAACCAGGAACTGCGATTGGGGCGGGGCCTCGCGGAGGCGGGGCCAAGGAAGAGGCGGGGCATGGGGCCGGGGCGGGGCATGGGGCCGGGGCGGGGCCGAGGGGAGCCCGGTCTGGGGAGCGAGGTACCGGGCCCATTGTGCGCCGGGAAGCCCCGAGGTCGTAGGTTCCAGCCTATGTATTTTAGGGATTAAGCCTTTTTTTTTTCCTTTTAACTTGAATGACTCCCTGAGTTCCCCATCAACCCATTTTATAGATGGCGAAACTGAGGCTCAGAGAGGGAAAGTCATTTTAACACTCGCCTCCCCTGACCCCGAAGAGGCAGAGTGGAGCAGCGATCGAGCTTTGTTCCCGGAGTGCTGGATGCCAGCTTTATACGCTCTGCTTCAGCTTGGTGCCAAGGCGCGGGGTGGGGGTGGGGGGCAGAGGGAGTCTTTCAAAGAACACCATCTCCCCACACCCTGATGACAACCCTGCTTATCGTGGGATTGTCCCAGGGATGGGATGGCCCTACACGTGAATCGGGCCTGGCCCAGGGATCTTCTAAATGCAGATGCCTTCGTGAACGTCTGTATTAATCTTTGTTCAAAGGAAGCACCGCCCAGACCATTATAAGTGAGCCCTGCCGTTCTGCATCTCCACTGATTTCAAACTGGGTTGCCAAGGGTCAAGATCTGACTTTCAGAAACACAGGGTTTCTAAACTTGGGAGTCTGGAGGAAATATTTTCCCCTTAAAAGGGGTCCGTGCATTACTCAATTTGAGCCACACTTGGCAGACGGAATACAAACTTTGGGGAGTGTTTGTCCCTTTGAGTTGGGCCGCACTGATGTCAGAAGCTTTTAAAAGCTTCTCATGCCGAACTGGAACCCGAAGGAGGCCATGGCTATTTAGGCATTTGGGTCCTGTTTTCACTTTCAAGTCTCATGAAAGTTTCATTTTGTTTTCGTGCAAAGCCGGGCCTCGAACTCCTAACCAGACCAGAGAGGCAAAGACAGGAAAAGAGGCGGCTGAGTTTATTACCCGATTTATTAGAGATCTCTCCAACGTAAAAAGGGAGGGGTGGGGATGGGGTCTAGGTCTGCATACAAGTGTTATGGGACCAGCAGTGGCTGCACGGTTACAGAGGCGCCCACAAGAGGCTGCGCTCCAGATTGTCACACACCAGACCTCGGGGGCTGAGCACGTGGGACCCCCCCCCCCCGGTGAGAATTAAGACACACAAGGTTTGCAGTTTTCATTGTTTCGAAATCAGTTCGGCCGTAAAAACGAGGCTGGGGTGGGGACCGAGGGGCTGCGGCAATAGTACCATGGCAAGAGACCCCACCGGGGACGGGAGTATTGCACTGAGCCAGGTGGTGGAGGAGGGGGGTGGGTGAGAGGAGGCTGGCAGAGGGACTCATGGAAGATTCTACCTTGTCAGTCTCAGGAAATGCCTTTTGTTTTTACAGTACAGCAAGTCAGACGTGACCCACGTTCTCAGCGATGGCGGCCATCAGAGATGAGCCAGGAGGGAAATGGGGCAATTTACAGATTTCCATCCTGGGGGGACAGGGTGACAGCTGGGTGGGTCCAGGGCCTTCTTGGCCGGGGGTTTGGGGAAGGCCATGAGTCCACTACACATTATAAATAAGGTCTTGCCTCCCGCCCCGCCCCCGCCCCCCTGGAAAAAAATAAACAAGTGCCTCACACTGGCACGGTCCTGGGGCCACTCCAGCATTGAGGTGACCATTCTCTGAAAAGGAACGACGACTGCAACACGAATTGGGTCTCCAAAGGCGTCTTCATGACTTAACATGAAAACAGAAATGTCACATCCAGGAGGTTTGCGAATTTCTCCTACAGCATCCAACTGGCGCACTTGTTCCGTGATTCACTCTGGAGAGCCTGAGGGGCCCAGCAGGGCCTGAGGACCTGCCGGGGCCATGCAGGTGGCCCCCCTACACGCTGCTATAGCTCCAGGTGTCCAAGGGTGCCGTGGACGCAGTGTCCACTGCTCCAAGGCTGCCTGCTGCTCTGCTCATCCCCACTGGGGCTCACGATGTCTCTGGTACCTGGCCTCTGGGGGCCTGGGTAGAAACCCTTACACTGGCATTTGAGTGACACAGCTGTCCCCATTTAGTCCTTGAGGTCTGAAACATACCTTCAGAGCTCCGTCTTCTCAACCTGCCTGCCCCCCTGGTGGGACAGGTCAGGGGCTGACTGGTGACTTGTGGCACTTGGCCAGGATGCCTGCAGTTGTCTGAACTCCAGGTGTGTTTACTCCCCGGGCAGGAGGAAGAGGACGCTGTCTTGCCTCTCGTTGGGGACACCCGCAGGCTTGTTCTGATGGCTCCTCTGAGGGTCCCCTTCCCTAGGCCGCGTGGAATGTCCCCAGCGACCCTGCTCAGAACCAGGGTGCTGCCATCCTGAGGGGAGGGACCCTAGGGCACAGCCTGGCTCTCCAAAGAGGAGCTGATAACAGCCAGGCCCACAGATTCCTTCCAGCAGGCCACGTGAGCAGGGACGAGGAGGGATCCAACCGCGTCCCAGGAAGGAGCAATAGCGTGTGTAGCTTGCGACGGACTCAAAAAGTGAGATCCCTGGACGGGTGGCTCTCCGGCTGTCTTGGGCTTCACCAGGGGGGCAAGGGCTGGGGGAAAACTCCTCCAGAAGGTACAGCATCCACTCTGAGCTGGCTCCCAGTTCCTCCCTCGAGGGGCTGAACTGCTGGGGTCTGCAGAGCAGGCAGGTGGCCATCACCGACATTCCAGCTCTCGGGAGGTGGGAGTGAGTCTGTGAGGGCAGGAGAGACCCTGCAAAGCTGTCGGCTCCAGCAGTCCCCTCTGGACACAGCAGGGTACCTGGCAGCTGCTCTGTGGGGCTCTGGGACCAGGAGTGGCTGCCCTGCTGAAGGTGACAAATCAAAAAAGTCTGTCATGATCTTCTTCTCCGTCCTTTAATCGGCATAGGCATTGCCATCACTTAACAACAGAAGAGGCTGCCTGCCCCAGCCGGGGGAGCATTTGCTTGACATGGCCTGTCCCTCCAGGCCGTGTGGCCTGCCCATGGCGGGCTGGGAGTCCCGTAGCTGAAGGACCAGACACCTGCTGTCAGAGTCAGACGTTTTGGGGAAAGCCTGCTTTGAAGGGGGCTCCCAGTTCCTCCCTCGAGGGGCTGAACTGCTGGGGTCTGCAGAGCAGGCAGGTGGCCATCACCGACATTCCAGCTCTCGGGAGGTGGGAGTGAGTCTGTGAGGGCAGGAGAGACCCTGCAAAGCTGTCGGCTCCAGCAGTCCCCTCTGGACACAGCAGGGTACCTGGCAGCTGCTCTGTGGGGCTCTGGGACCAGGAGTGGCTGCCCTGCTGAAGGTGACAAATCAAAAAAGTCTGTCATGATCTTCTTCTCCGTCCTTTAATCGGCATAGGCATTGCCATCACTTAACAACAGAAGAGGCTGCCTGCCCCAGCCGGGGGAGCGTTTGCTTGACATGGCCTGTCCCTCCAGGCCGTGTGGCCTGCCCATGGCAGGCTGGGAGTCCCGTGGCTGAAGGACCAGACACCTGCTGTCAGAGTCAGACGTTTTGGGGAAAGCCTGCTTTGAAGGGGAGGTCCCCCGTTATTTGGGCCCTGTCTTCTCAACACTGAGGGGTCCTTGTGGAGGAGAGAGATGGCCACGGCCCTGAGCTCCGCTGAGAGGGGTGTCCACGTTTGGGTCATTACCTGGCCGCTCCTGCTCCCAGGTCGCCTGGGAGGCGGGGGCAGTGCGGCGGTGGCTGGGAAACAGACAGTGAGAGACGAGGGGTCAGCAAGGTGGAGAGCCACTCCTGCTCCCAGGTCGCCTGGGAGGCGGGGGCAGTGCGGCGGTGGCTGGGAAACAGACAGTGAGAGACGAGGGGTCAGCAAGATGGAGAGCCACCCCCAGGCCACTGATCAGCCTCCCGCAAGGACAGGTGTCTGGCGCATGGCCCAAAAGCCTGAGCCCAGAGCGGCTGCAGGTGTGGGGAGCCGGTGGCCCTTCCCTCTGAGCCGCTCCGTCCACGATGGAGGGAGGCGGGGCGGAGTGGCTGGGGCGCAGGTCCCAGAGCCAACGGGCCTTGTTCCCTCAGCAAGACACATGCGAGCACAGCAAAGAACCGAAAAGTGCACGGGATGGAGCTGCTTCTTTCTCCATTGTGTGTTTTTTTTTTCCCCGTTTTCTTTTTCTAAAAAATCACACGTGAGCTGCTGTCTGTGCAAAGAGGAAGGACCCAAAATAAAGACATGATTGGACACTCAGGAAGGTTCACAGTATCGAAGGCGCAGGTCGTTGACGGCGCTGGGGCCGTCACTCTGCCGCCCACCGGAGCACCAGCGACCGTCAGAGGGGAGGGCGTGGGCATGCGAGGTCCAGCGCGGCCGGGCGGCGTCTCCCGTGTCCCGGGCCGAGCTGGGCGGGCAGCGCCTCCAGGAAGTGGCCAGGGTGGCAGCGGGCGCTGCGCTCAGGGTGGGTGACTGCGTGGCGATTACTGCGGAAGGCAAGAGGGTGAGTGAGGGCGCAACGGGCAGGGTCTGGCCCCCTACCCCTGGGCCTCCGCGGCAGCGCCTGGCCCCAAGGCTAATGCCCCGGGCCAGGGACCCTAAGCGCCGTGAGGGCTGGACACAGGCCCGAAGACTCCTCACGGGCCATTTCGCAGGGGGAGCCGAGACCTGCCCTCCCGCCCCAGACATCATCTCCCCATCTGTCCTCGGGGCGTCTGGAGGGCCGGGCTGGCGGGCCGTGGGCGCACTTACTGTGTCGCTCTCGCCGTCGGAGGCTGGGTGGGCCTGCGTGCTATAGTGGAGCGGGGAGTACACCCAGCTCCTCTCGTCGGCGGGCTGGAGGGCGGGCGGGCGGCGCGTGCAGGAGGGCGCAGAAGAGCGGGCGCGAGGCGGCACGAGAGAGGGAGGAGGAAGGAAGACACAGAAATAAAAGAGGCGGACCCGGACGCGGATGACGGGCGGGCAGCGCGCCCCGGCTGCCCTCTCCCTGGCAGGGGTCTGCCCCCAACCTGGGGGGCCCCGAGCCGGGGGCGGGGCCGAGTGGCTGCAGCGGTGGGGAGGGCAGCAGCAAGCGGTGAGTGCGGCAGGTGGCCGGGCGCAGCAGGAGCAGAAGGAGGGAGGCGGGGGCTCGGTGTGCTCTGCCTCCTCTGCCCCCCATGGAGCTGGAGGCCCGTCTGGGCCCAGCGGCACCCCGATCTTGGATCTTGCCTGCCACGTGGGCTCCAGGGGGTGCAGGCTGGTGGTGGCGGGAAGCTGGTCTTCTCCCAGCTGTCTGGGGAGGGGTCCCCATGTGTCAGGCTGGGGGGGATGTCGCACATCCCTGCCAGGTCTGCTGCCATCCTGAGAACTTCTCTGGGACCTGAGACCTCGTCAGGGCTCCGTGGCCACCTTCTCCTCTCTTCCTTCTCTTTCCCGGAAGCCCCGCCCCCTGGCCTTCAATGCTCGAGGCCTGAGGGCGCCTACCCCTGCTTGGCCTCTGCTGGGAGCAGCATGCCTGAGCCGGCACCTGCCTGACCATGTCCGCCTGGGTGTCCCAGGGCCCCCAAACCCATCGCAGCCACAGACAAAAGCCACGAGACCCGAACCTTCTGCTCTCAGTGTCGGCCAGGGCCACCTGCTGCTTCTGCCCCTCTCTGTGCCCGCTCAAGCCCAACCTTCCTGCAGCTCTTGCTGTGACACCTCCCTCACAGGACAGCCCCCCGAGCTCACGTGAGCTACTCAGGCTGCTGGACACTGTGGGCCACTCATTAAGGCCGTGCTGCCTGGTCCGGAGCCACGTATCCCGGGAGGCCTGTGCCCATTTGCCGACTGGCACAAAGGCGCGTGGGGCAGCAAGGTGAGACCCCGGCACAGGCCGTGCATGTCCTTTAGACTGTCACGGTGCAACAAACACCCGGCCAGCAGTGGCGGCTTGATCTGCCTCCCCCGTCCCCCTGGGAGCCACTCCTGCCCAGGGCCCAGCAAAGGGTGGCCACGGCAGGTGCTCGATGTTGGGGTAGCTGGCCTGCTGGGGCTCAGGGTGTAGAATGAGCAGGTCCCTACAGGAGCCCTGCAGTGAGCTGGGCCTCGGGGAGGAAGAGACTCAGAAACCGGCGATGACCCCACTAAAGTCAGCTGAAGGCACGTCCTCCCACAGGCCGGCCTGAGGGTCCCTCCCGCTGCTGGTCCAGCTGTCCTCTCCTCCCATCCAGCCCCCACGCTTCCGTTTCCGCTGCACCCCTGCCAAGAAGCCCTTTCCTCTTCCTCTGCACACCCCACACGTCTTTCAAAGTCTGGGTCAACCCCCTCCAGGACCCTGTGCAACCTGCTGCCCCGGAGGCCCCAGCTGCTGGATCGTGGACCACCTCGGGAAGACAGAGAGTGGCAGGAGGGGCTGGGGACATGGTCTCCACTCCTCGGGGCGGCCCGGCAGCGCCCAGCACGCAGCGACTTGCAGAGGGTCTTGTTGGGGCCGGAGGTGAGCCTCCAAGGGCCATCTTCAGAGAGCAGAAACTCTGGCCTCAGCGCCTCACCGGGCCTGCCTGCCTGTGCTGTCTGGCTTTGGGCAGGTCACTTGCTCTCTCTGGGCCCCTCTGCGTGAGTCATGACAATGACAGGATTGATGTGGCCGTCACTACACGACATCCACGTGGCATCCCGAGCACGCTGAGGGGACAAGTGATTACTACACATGGCTGCCTGGGGGTCTGGATGTAGACTTTGCCTAAACCATGTGCTTTCATGGGCTCCCCGCGGAGCCAAGGCCTCAGCTTCTCCATCTGTGAAACGGGTAGAGACATCGACTCCTCTCTCCTGCAGCTAACAGCACAGCTTTGCAGTCCCTCACTGACCTGTGTGGCTGTCCCCATGAGAGGGGCAGATGCCCCTTGGGTAGCCGTTAGCAGCAAGGTCTAAATGAGTGAGAAGTGTCCGCCCAACTGGTCCCTGGCCCGGGAGGGCTGGGACGAGGGGCAGAGGCAGCCCGGGGCTCGGGGTCAGATGCAGACCCCGCCATGTCCAGGCCCCCTCAGCCTGGGCAGCACACCTGCGGGCCGCTGAGGCCCACCTCCCAGGGGATGAAGCAACCTCACTGCGAGACACACAGCACGGTGACCTGCACAACTGCCCTCGGCTGCTGTGATCATTTTCCCCAGGTCCCTTCTCAGAGGAAGAGGGACGGACAGGCCCTGAGGCTCCCGCCTGTCCCAGGTGGCGGGGCGGGGGCTGGGCTCCCTGGAGGCCTGCTGTGGTCACTTACAGTCCCCGAGGAGCTCAGCGTCACGGCCCGCAGTCGGCGATGCCGGGGAGAGTAAATCCAGTACCTCCCATCTGTGAACTGGGCGGGCCGGGCGGGCGGAGGAGGCAAAGAGAGGACAGGATGAGGCGACAGGAATCCAGGGTGCTCGGGCCAGGCAGGGCAGGTGGGGAGGTGCTGGGGGCGGTGAGCTGATGGCCGAGCAGGAGGAGGGTTTGGGGTGGCGGGGTCACACTGTGGCCACTGCCTTCTCTGCTGCATGTGTGGCATGGCCACCCACTCAGGACACGGCCTGGCCGCCTCATACACTGACTCAGAGGACAGAACCTAAACCAAGCCCCCAGGAACGGGGCGACGACGGCGGGTGGCCGGACGCACAGGGTTTGCCGGCTCTGGGCCTGGCGGGGACCCGCGACCCGGCAGCGCAGGCTCAGGATGGCGGGCGCTGGTGGCCGTGAAGCAGCGACGGTGGCGTTGGGGCAGGCTCGCCCGAACGGCCCTGAGGCCTGGGAGCATGGGGGCCGGCACCAGGACCAGGGTGGTGGGCAGGCCCCAGCTCACCATCCCTGCGGGGCAGAGCCATAGATGAAGGTCTGGGAACGGGGCGGCACCTGGGCTGCAGTGTCTGGCCCTCCTGTTGCAACTGGGGCCATCTGACCCCTGACCCACTGTCGGGGTCCCTGGACTGGATCTGGCAGGATCCCTGGCCACCCAGCACCCAGCTCACCCAGGCTCCCGGCTCATCCAGCCCATCTGCCTATGGGAGATGCAGGAGGGCAGGCAGCCTCTGGTGCCGGGAGGAACTGCGGGCCCCAGCACAGGGCCCCTTCCCGCTCTGATGACCCTGCTTGTCCAGCAGCAGCATGTCTCCGTGGCCAGTGAAGGTGACAGCATGCGGCTCACCTGCCTCTTGCTGCAGTCCTCTGTCCCCCGGAGAATGGAGCCCACCGGCCACACCCACCACCCAAGAGAAAAAGACCCTCTGCATTTCCAGCCACCCTGGCCAGCCC
>NW_011888993.1:1383309-1393946 GCF_000151845.1 Pteropus vampyrus
AAAAAAAAAAAAAATCCTTAAGCGCCCAGAAGTGGAGAGACACTGCTAAATGAATCTCAGTCCGGGGCCCCCACAGCACTGTCGTTATTGGGCCAGGTCACTCTCTGCTGGCCATCCGGGCACTGCGGGGTGCTGAGCAGCATCCCTGGCCCCACCCACTTGATGCCAGGAGCCCCACAGTGTGACAGGCATACATGTCCCCAACCTCCCAGTGTCCCCTGGTGGCAGGACTAGTCGCAGGTGGTTGAAAATCACTGCCTTGGCTCAAAGGGGACATTAAAAGGAAAGTCACTAACTACCTACAGGAGCCAGCATTAAAAGAAACTGCTTCATGTCAAAACTGTTGAGACACAGCAAAAGCAGTACTCAGAGGAAAATGCATAGTCTCAAGCATTTCATCATTAAAGAAAGAACAAAAAAAAAAACCTTAACCGCTAAACCTACACTGAGGAAAATAAACAAGCGAGAAAACCAACCATAAGTTAGAAGGATGAAATTCTTGACAAGTTTAAGTGCACGAAATGAAAAGACCGCACAGCAGGAGGAAGGAGACCAGGCCCGAAGGTGGCTCCCGGGAGGAGCTGGCCAGTCCCCGTCTCACAAGCCGGGGGAAGGCTGACGGCGAGGGCGGGAGGGGGAAAGGAGCCACAGCCCGCAGGCGAGGGACAATCTTAAGACTAGCGAATTACTTGCAGCTCTGTGAATCTGAGGTTCCCGACACCCCAACGACTGAAGCCCCATTCTCGGCCCCTGCTCCCCAGAATGCAGACTACAGTTCCCAGCGTGCCTCGCTGCCGGCTGTCACGTGACTACGCTTGGCTAACGGGATTGGAGCAGAAGTGAGCACAGGAACCACACAACTAGTAAGCATACTAGGTGGCCACTCACCCCTCGTCCTCCTCCTTGGGGACCACTATCTCCACGCTACACGCCGGCTCCACCTGCACCGTGATCTGCTGCAGGTCCTCTTCTGCGTGTGCTTCCTCCTGGGGCCTAGAGGCAACGGCAATCCCCCGCTCAGCCCTCCGGAGCGCCCGCTGAGCTTGCCCAGGCAGCCGACTGCGGTCCAGGTAGGGCGGAATGCGGGCAGCGCCCGGCCAGCTCACCCCTGGTCCCTCTGGGGGACGTGAGGGGCAGCGACTGGTCTTTTCCTGGGGCCATCCTGTTGACTCTGGCACCAGCAGGGGCATAATGAGTGAGTGGGGACCTGGATTAGGGATGGGTGGGATTCAGAGAGCCCCCAGAAGCCAAGGCCCCTGATGTAGGTGGGTCAGAACCTTCCGACAGCCAGGCAGAAAGGCTGCTGCTGTCCGTGGGCGGCTGGACAAAGGGAGAAGTACTTCCCACCGAATGTGCTTTGTACCACGACTTTGTTTTCAACCGACAGGAATTATCTCCCAAAAAACTAATTGCAGAAGGCAACCCCCAGTCATTGCAGTGATGTGACAAGATCAAACAACTGAGAGCAACCGAAGTGTCCGCCAAGGGCAAGGTTCCACATGCTCACAGGGGCGACCTACATCTGGAAAGTGACAAAGCAAGGGGAGGGGGGGACAGAGCCACTGCTCGTGTCAAAACAAAAAGGAAAGATAGGCCCAAGTGTATGTTTGCTCGTACAGTCAGACAATTATCTCCAGAAATAAACAAAAAGCCCCGCCCAGGGTATGCTGCCAGGGAGGGGACCCGGCTAGGGCAGGGGCCGGCGATTCACTAAGTTTCCTTTTGCATTTTTTAGGATAAAAAAGAAAAAACAAGGATCAATAGGCACGGGGGAGAGGGGTGTTGTCTGGGTCCCCAGGCAGAAGAGAAACACAAGCTGACTCCACGTTCTGTGCGGTTCTAGAGCCTGAGGATCAACAGATCTGTACCAAGGAGAGCGGAGGGAGGGGCTCCAGGCGGAAATGTGGAGGGGGGCTGTGCGGGGGAGGAGCTGGGGAGACGATGGGGACGGGAGAGGCGACAGGAGGGGAGCGGGCTGGAGTCTCATCTCACCTGCTTTCCGGTCCAGAGGACTGTGTGCGCCGCCTGCAGGTAAGCAAAACAGGTGGCACAGGTGGGCGAGGCCTCCCGCCCAGGCCCCGCCCCAGCCCCGCCTCTGGGGGATGCAGCCCCACCCCTGAGTCTCAGAGACACGCCCCCTTCCGCTCACCTGTACCGTGGCTGCTCCGAGGTCTCAGAGGGGGACCGTTCTGGGATGGAAAGGGACGTGGAGGACAGGGTTGTGGCGATGGAGGCGGTGGTGGCCTCCTCAAAGGAAGGCGGTGTGCAGGGCAGGAGGTCAGGCCGGCCTGCGGGGACAAGGTGGTGGGCACCTTTGGGAGCCAGGCCCCAGGGCTGCCCTGCGGCTCCCACCGCCACCCACACTCTGTTCTTCCCCCACAAGGGGCTCCAGCAGCTTCCCAAGGTTCTCAGAACCCCAAACCACCTCCCAGCAGTCCTGCCGGGCCCCTCCCCCTACCTCCTCCCTCCCCCTACTTTGCTCCAGCCACACAGACCTCACTGTCCCTCCTACAGGCCAGGCCCCGTGCGGCCCCAGGGCCTTGGCACAGGCAACTCCTGCCTCCCTCAGGGCCATTCCCTACCCTCCCTGCCTGGAATCCTGGACCCTCGTTGCCACAAGGGCCTGACCCCACCCAGCGCCTCATCCCTCTAGGTCAGTGTGTGACGCTGGTGATATGAAGGGAGACTGTCACCTCCCTGGTGGCACCTTCTATGATCAGCTCTCCCCGAGGCCCAGTCCCAGCTGCTCCCCACTCCCCACTCCCCAGACAGCTGCAGATCTTGGATTGGAGGAGGGGGGTGACTGCTACCCAGGCCGCACCCTCTGGGGTTGGCCCAACTTCAGGGGGCCAGTCCTCAAGGCGCAGGCATGGCTGCTGCTGCTCCCCACTCCGCCCAGTGCCCCAGGGACGGCAGCCTCCCTCCCTCTCCCGTCACAGTGCGCCCACTCCTGCGGCCGGTCACCTTCGTCCTCCAGCGTCGGGTAGCTGCGTGCCCCCCGCAGGTCGTACTGCGTGTCCTCCCGCTCGCTGGGGATCTGGCTGGCCGAGAAGGCGGCCGTGGGCCCCAGGGGCTTGACGGCCAGCAAGGCACCGCGGCCCTTCTTGGACGGTGACGACTTCAAGGCTGCACAGGGTGGGTGGTTGGCGTACTGGGGACGGCAACACCGAGGCAGGGCCCCGCCAAGCCCATCTCTCCTCTGCACTGGGGCCGGGGGGCGCTCCACCTCCAGCCTGTCCCTCGAGCCCCCGGCAAGAACCCCTCTTCCCAGAGAAAGCCCCGCCCTGCTGCCTACCTGGCTCTGGCACCCCCTCCCTGGACCTCCAGAAACAGCAGCCCAGTCAGCAGCTGCCAACCTTTACTGAGCATTTTGGGGTCTCATCCCCTTTGTCACAGCCTACCCCAGCTGTGGCCCAACGTTCAGACAGGAAATGGGAGGCACTGGGCAGTGCGGGACTCAGTGCAATGGGCTGACCCCAAGCCAGGCTGCGTGGCCTCTTGGCCCCCATGTCCTTGTCTGCAATAGGGTCGAGCGAGGCAGGTAAACCCTTAGCGCCCTCTGCACCGGGCCTGGCCCATCGGCACCCGCCACCTTCCTATTCTCACTCCTCCTCGTGACCTCTGCCCTCACAGCTCCCGGCACACGGCAGGCGCTCGGTTTTCCCTGTGCACAGCCACCCAGTCCCCGAAGGCCAGCAAACTCCTCTGGACCAGTGGGAATGACACCTCAAGAAGGTTCCGGGGGGTGGCGTGCTGGTGCAGTTAACCGACTCTGGGGACGAAGCCGGGTTCGTGGTGCCAGTGTTCCCACCAGTCGCTCTCAGGCTACTGACCAGGTGTCACAAAACACAGAGCTGCCTTGTTCTGCAGGCCCCAGGCGGCAGGGGCTCCCAGCCCACAGGGCTGGCCCGGCTGGGCAAGGGGCCCCGCGTGTAAGGCACCCCGTGTGTCCCCAGGTGGGGGGATGAGGTACACATAGACAGTTACTGAGCAACTACTGTGTGCCAGACCCCTAGCTGGACACTGGGGACACAGTGACCAAAGCCAACAAGCACCTTGATTTTGGGGGGGCAGATGACAGACAGCTACGTGAGGACAAAACCCCTTCCAGCGGCATATGGGACCCCAGCCTGGAACGGTCACAAAGTTTGGGACTCCTGAGACCCAGCACAGATGTGAGACCCTCCGGGACCACCCACCGCTGTTCATCCTGTAGTCTCCCTGACAATGTCTAGTGAGACCCATGACTAGCCACCTTGGCGATGGCACAAGGCTGAGGGCCAAGGCCACCTCTCACGTGTGTAGACACGTGCAGCCCTCACACCTCTGCACAGCCGGCAAAACAGGCCTGTGACCACCAGTGACTCGAGGACACACAGGCAGGACGAAGTGTAGCCAGGGCTCAAATTCGGACAGCGGGCACCAGGGCTGGCACTGCCCCTTGAGGGGCGGCTGCCTGACTACCCTGCTGTGAGGGCCAGGTCTCTGACAGATGCCCAAGGCTGACCAAGTGGCGGGACAAGGCGCCCGGGCCCCACTTTCCTCTCCCCGAGCCCCGGGTCCCTGCTGCCCAAAGGGCCAGGGCGACTCACAGGAGTTCTTCCGAAAGACCGTGTTGCTCATGAACTTGAAGAAGCGCTCGGCATAGAAGCTGGGCCGGTGGACGGAGACCGTGTCCTGGGAAGAGAGGCAGAGGCCCGAGGGCCAGCAGGGGCGTGAGGCAGGACGGCCAGGACAGATCTCTGTGGGGGGGGCCATGGCACAGGGCTTCCTGGAGGGGACCCAGGGATCAGGGGACGGTGGCAGGGAGAGGGGCAGGAGGGAGGTTTTCACGTCATAAACCCATCTGTATTTTGAATTTTTTGACCCATGTGTCTCTTGCTCGGGCCCGCTTCTGTGTCTGGAAGTATGCTTTCCCTTCTAATACAACTTTCCTTTTTCTACTGTGAAAAAAGTTTTAATTAATTAATTAACATCAAAAGAACTAGTGGAATTATCTAAAGTAGGGTCTGCGAAGCCCGATGCCCGTTTTGTAAGGTTTTATTGGCACACGCCACGCCCGCCCCAAGGACAGAGCCGATCGGCTGTGCCCAGTGGACGCTGTGCTCCCCGGTGCTAGGCAGACCCAGCGGCGCCAGGGCTCCCACCCCGGTGACCCCTGTGACCTCGGGCAGTGTGACACCCTCCTGGTGGCTGTCTCCTCATTTGTGCAGGAGGGAGACCAGACGCCTCTGCCCTCACCAGGACTGACACGGGGCGGGGCCCAGCACACAGTCGGCGCTCAATAAATGTTGGGCCCCTGAGGCTGCGACACCTTTGCTGCACCCCCAGATCCAGTCCCCTACCTTCCTTGGTTATGGTCCGCCCTCGGCACTGGGGACACTGGGGACATCAGGGCAGAAGTACTCTCTGGGGGGCTGTCAGGGCACTGTGGGGTGATGAGCAGCATCCCTGGACCCCACCCCCTTGATGCCAGGAGCAGCCCCGGTGTGACAACCACAGGCTGCCCCAGATGCGGCCCAGTGTCCTCCCCCTGCTGTAATGTAACAACCTGTTTGGATGCGCAGACTCCCAGGGCGGTGACGATCCCCGGCCGTCCTGTGCTGGCCCTGATCTGGCCAACACGCACGAGCCAGACGGTGCGTCCCCTCTGCTCTCAGACGGCGGGTGCCACCCCTGTGCTCCCCAGCCTCCCTCAGGGTGGGAGGTGGGGCCAGCCACCGGGCCAGGGGCCAAGGGCCAAGGGCAATGCCTCAGAGTGTGTGGCAGTACGGCAGGAGCCGGGCACCTGGCATCCGGGAGCCACCACCCTGGTGATTGACATGGTCACTGTGATTGACAGCTGGGGCCCTCCTGGGCTGACCTAATCTCTATTTGGGGGGTTACAGCCACGTGTATCAGCACTTGACAGACAGCCCTCCTGTCCACTGTGGCTTTGTAACACTGCTGAAGAGTCTCCTGCCATCCGGCTACCACCTGGACTTTCTCAATGAACGTTCTAAAAGCTTCTGCCTAGACTCTGGACACACTCTGAGGGGTGTGAGGGTTGTTGGGATCACGGATTTTACAGACTGCAGGTACATGGACAGCCCTTCACACTTTAGTAAGAACTAATCTGCCGGGCTGGCTATTGGCGCAGCTGGACCAGGCGTGCAAGGGCTGCCTAGAGCCCACAGGTGGGCTCTTTCTGGCCTCTGGGGATTACTCTTCACGGCCTTTCACATTTAGAAAAAATTCTCTGCCAGTGCTGACACGTTGCCAGTGCTCAGGAAGAAGTGCTCTGCGAGTTTTTCCCGAGACGTTCTGGGTCACGTGCCCACGTGGCACCAGGGGTCAGAGCTGTGTGGTGCTGCCCGCTGGCCCAAGACACCCTCTACAGTGCGTTTCCGGATTTTTCTTTGTCCTGCCAGCCCCTGACCTTCCAGGTCAGGCTGTCCTCGGGAGCCCTTCCAATCTACTGGGTCTCCTCCAGGAAGCCTCCCCATTCCCCTCACAGAGGGTTCAAACCCTGATCCCTTGGCCTGTGACTGTCCAGGAAGGGGACACCACCACCAGACAGCGACTCCCGGGAGCGTGGACATGTTTCTTGGCTTCAGCACCTGTGCCTGGACCAGAGAGCCGGTCACTACGTTTGTGGACTGGCAGACAGAACGAGTGGACGGGGGAATGAATGAATGACGCTCACCCCGTCGTGAACAAGAGCCTTCCAGGTGTGCTCCAGCTTCTTGATGAACCTGCAGAGAGAAAACGCCCCGAATGTCAGCCGAGCCTTCGGGTCCAGGCGGAGCTCGGGGGCCGGCTCCTCGAGGCATTGCCACGCCCACATCCGCGCTCCAGACCGCGCGGTGTCGGCGTGTGCGTTTCTTCCTGTCGTAGCTTTTCAGAGATGGCACGCTTCACAGACACGGGGCGTTTCGTCTTGCTCGTGGGCCCCACACTGGCACACAGTAGGTGCTCGACTGACAGGGCTGCGTGGATGATCAGCTGGTGACACCCCACCGCCCCGTGCCAGCCTGGCCCTGTCCCTGCCACTGCTGAGTCCCCACGGTGGACTCCGGCAGTGGAATCTCTGGGTGAGGGACCCGGAGGGCTGCCAAGCAGGCGCCTTGGGAGGCACAAGGAGCCCTACGAGGAGACAGCGCCGGCTGCTGGGCAAGCACGCACGGGGGCCGGACACCCACCTGTAGGACTGCAGGATGTCGATGATGCCGATGTGCAGCAGCAGACGCTCCCCTCGGCCGTTCACGGCGGGGATCCCGCCCATCCTGGGGACAGAGCCCAGAGTGTCGTCAGCAGCCGCGGGGACGGGCGGGGGGCCGCGGGCTAGGACGCGGGGGGAGACAAGTGGAGGGAGGAGCAGGCAGGACTGAAGGGTCCTAGCTTGAGAATCCACAGGCCCTGCAGGGGCCATGTGACTGGACACTCAGAGGAGGTCCCAGCACCTGGGAAACCCTCCTGGCATGGGGCCGAGCAGCTCTCCCAGCCAGCTCACCGGTTCAAAGCTGGAGGCCCAAGGCTGCCGCAGTGCACGCACGCACGCACGTGCCTACACAGGGAGGCACACACCCACGGAACGCACTCACGTGCACACGTGCAACCTGCACACACATGCGTGCATGCGCGCACACAAGAACACTCACAGTGCACTCCTGCACACACATGCATACACACCTGCACACACATCACACATATGCACGCACCCCCAAGCAGAGCCTCGAGGGCCCTTGGGTGCAACCTGGGAAGTCGGTCACCTCACGCGGCCCCAGACCTGCACGCGCCCGATCCAGTGTGCTCGGTGAGGTCACACGGTGCAGCAGCTGTCCCAAAGGCGCCACGGCCCCAGACCCACCAGGCCCAGGCTCTGCTCACTGCACTCCATGCACCGCTGAGCTCACCTGCACGCCCTGCCATCCCCTGCCAGGCCCTGTGCAGACCCTACAAACGCCAGGTTAGTCTGAGGTCAGGGCCAGCTGCGCAGGGCCTTTGCTCATGCCAAGACGCCCCACCTCGCCTCGGTCACAGCCCTGCGCCTGGCTCCCCCTCTGTCCTCTGCAGCTGGCGACCAACTGCAGCAGCTGGGCCGGAGTCAAGCCTCGGACCCACTTCCAGAGGGCTGTGCACCCGGGAAGCTCCCTCCGCCCAACCGCTGAGCTGTCGTTTCCCCAGCTGGAGATAGGGTGCCACCCTCTCCTCCAGGCACCCACGAAGACAGAATAGAGCAATGGAGGTGGAGAGTCCAGCCGGTCCCTGGCGTGGTCAGTGCGTGGTTACGAGGGGCAGTGGAACATGTCTGGGGACGTGTCTGGTTCTCACGACTAGGGGTGCTCCTGGCATTAAATGTACGGGGCTAGGGATGCTGCTCAACACCCCACAGTGCCCAGGACAGCCCCCACAAAGAATGACCCAGTCCCAGTGTCCCCAGTGCCAACGAGGAAGACAGGCCGTGACTGCCTCCCCGAGTCCCCAGGGCAGGACCAGGTTGGGCGGCTGAGGCTGAGTGGGGGACACGCTCCTGAGCTCCATGACCTCGTCATCGGGTGTGGCAGCCTCTTGCCTCTGGGGACGCGGTGCTGTGGACCCTGCCCCTGGCGAGTTCTGGGTGTGTTCCCTGACGTCGAGGGGCCCCCTCATCCCCAGTCGGCTCCGCCTTCCAACACTTGTCTAGGGGCGCTTCATACAGTGGGGTCCAGCAAGAGAAAGGGGACATCTGTGTTTCCCACGTGGACGGCCAATGGCCTTAACCCACTGACTGTGGTCAGAACACCAAGCCATAGCTGTGTGTCACCTGTCAGACTCTCACGGGGCCCGGTGGGCGGACACTGCTGTCCCTGTGTGCAAACCAGAGACCGGCCACACACAGGCTTCTGGCCTCATTTGCTTTGTCATCTCCGGCCTCCATGCCAACTCTCCCGCCCGTGCTCACGCCTGGCGAGAGCGCGTGGGCAGACCAGAGCTGGGAGCCCCGCCAGCCCCCCGCCCCGCCACCTACGTGTCGTCTGTCTCGATGGCCTCCCCGCGTGCAGCCCCGCCCTGGATGGACTCCATGGCTGTGGAGTACAGCGCCTTCTGGCCCAGTGGCCGCTTCTCGTCCGCCGTGCTCTGGGCGCCCTCGGCCTGCCGCTGCCGCTCCTGCTGGTCGATGTTGTGCACGCCCAGGAGCAGGCTGTAGTCCATGATCTTGAAGCTCTCCAGCACCTGCCGGCGGGGGGTGGGGGGTCAGGACATGCAGCTGCCCCCCCAATCTGGCAGCGAGCACTCAGTCCCGTCACGTGGGGAGACCGTCGCAATCCCAGTCCCAGAGACCGGGGGACCAAGGTGTGTGGGGTAGATGATGAGAGCTCGGACTGGCCCGTGGGGTGGCCTGGGGGTCCCCGTGTGGCCAGGACAGTCTCTTCCCACAGAGCAGCCAGCTCTGCTCCCTGGGGGTCCGGGTGCTGTGCACGCCACCTGCTCCGGGCCCTAGGGCGGAGCCCAGGCACCACACGTGCACACCTGGGCTCGGGCCGCAGTCCCGGAAGCCGCAAGGCCCCGAGACACTGGGGAGGTTTTCTGGGGACTTTGTGTTGTTTTGAAAGGGGCGGGAGCCGAGGTGCGGAGCAGAGGGCCACAGAGGACACAGCCAGCCCTGACAAGCTGGCGCTCTGGGGGAGGGGGGCCGTCAGGATGGTGAAGGCTGGTGAAAAGCCCCGCAGGACAGTTTCTGTCCCTACAGAGCAGCCAGCTGTGGACGAGGGCAGCACCGAGCCACGCAGCCAGCATGCACCGCTCCGTGGCCGGGCGGGAAGCGGGAGGGGCCCGGCCGCGCTGCTGGCCTCGGCTCACTCTGAGCGGCTTCCGCCAGCACCCCCAACCACAGAGAGTGGGCGCCCCCGGGCTCACCAGGCAGTCGCGCTGGAGCGTCTTGACGAGCGCGGAGAAGGTGTCCGCGTCCAGCAGGAGCCCCTCGGGCATGTCCTGGATGAAGTCCAGGTCCTTGTAGGTGGGCGCGCTCTTCTCGCGCTCCTTCTTGCTGGCCCGCCGCTTGTACGTGGAGCCCTTGAGGTCGAACTTGAGGTGCATGTGCACCGCGCGCGGCAGCACGTTGTTCATGACGGCCACGCGGATGTTCTTGCCGCCCGACTGCACGCAGTACAGCCCGTAGAACTTGGGCAGCAGCGTCCGAGGGTTCTGGTTCAGGTTCTGGGTGCGGAGGGGGCGGGCCGGTGGGCAGCGGTTGACCCCCCCCCCCCGCCCCCCGCCCCCGCGCCGCACAGCCACTCAGCAGGGAGCCACCAGCTCCCAGGCCAAAGGCCACCTCCTCAGGAAGCTAACCCTGACTGCCTCCCTGCCCAGCACCCCAACTTTCTGTGGGTCACATCGGCGGTTTAATTCTCCATCTTCCCACCTAGCTAGAAGCTCCAGGAGGGTCTGTTTCTACAGAGCCAGGCACAGCGAGAGGACCTTACAATAAAGGACCCCATGGGACACTACCCATCTGGCTGGGCCTAGCTTCCTGCCAGGTCAGACCCGGTGTTCCCCTCTGCAGCCCACCCTGGTTGGGCCTAGCAGGGCGGTCGGCACTCAGGCGGAGCCCACCCCACCCTGGTGCCTGACGTATGCTTCTGGGTCTTGAGCCACACAAGAACACGGGTGCCTGA
>NW_011888993.1:1395211-1399123 GCF_000151845.1 Pteropus vampyrus
CCACAGCTTTCCCAAGCCGCCAATCCAAAAGGCAACTCAGGGCTCCCGATGGGCCCAAGGGTTGTGGCCAGCCTCAGGCTGTCCCCCCCGTATCCACTCTCCCTTTCTTTGTTAGCAACAGAGCCCACAACTGTGGCTGGCACGTGGCCAAGTGGAATGCCCAGCCTCTCTTGCAGCTAGGTGTGGTCACGTGACTGTGCTTGGCCAATGAGCTGTGAGCAGAGCAGAAATGACACATGTCATTTCCTAGTCGTATCCCTTCTGCTCCTTCCTACTGCTGGAATGCAAAAGTGACAGCCGAAGCTTGGGCAGCCACCTGAGACCACCGGTCAGAAAAGCTGCATATAGGGGATGGCAGAGCGACCAGAAGGAATCCAGGACACACCTGACCAGCTGCGGATTGCCCGTCCGTTTTTAAGTGTGTGTGAGAGAGACCGAAAAATAACCTTGTATCTTTTGTGTCCCTATTCAAAAGAACAGTAACACTACAGGCTCTCTCTGATTCAGCAGCAAACGCATACCCTAACGCAGTGGTCCCCGCCCTTTTGGGAACCGGTGCCCCTGACACTCTAACACCTGACGATCTGAGGCGGAGCTGAGGCGGTGATGCCAGCGCTGGGGAGCGGCTGCGAATGCAGATGAAGCTTCGCTCGCTCACCCACCGCTCACCTCCTGCTGTGCGGCCCAGTTCCCAACAGGCCACAGACCGGCACCGTCCGTGGCCTGGGACTTGGGGACCCCTGCCCTAATGGATCCCGAGTCGGACCTTGAAGCCAAGGAGACACAGGGTGAAAGTGGATGTCCGGAGGGTGTGTGGCGGGCCCACCTGGGGAAGAAGATGCTCTCGACGACATAGAAGTCCTGCATGAGCACGTCGCGCTCCGGCTTGGAGCTCAGGTTGCCCACGGTGTAGCCAATGCCCAGCTGGATCGCGCCCTTCAGGGTGGAGGACGTGGTCTGTGGAGACACAGCCACGTCAGGACCCCTGGTCTGGCCCCTGCCCCACGCCTGGGCCACAGGTGCCTGAGGAGCACCTGTCGCAGACCGAGGGCCGAGGGCCAGTCGCTCAGCCCACACGACCACACGGCAAAGAAGTGGCCTGGCAGAGACTCCCAAACTGCCTCGCGTGGCCCTAAGGCCCATTCTTAATCATCAAGGTTCTAGAACATTCCAACATCTTAAAACTGCCCTGACCCAGCAGGGGTCTAGCCACCATCGGGGTTTTCTTTTTTTGGGGCATACAATATAGCATAACACCCAAACTTCACTTTCACAGACCCGGGTTCTTTCTACGCCCCCTTCCTCAGTGATTCGACTTGGCAGGATGAGGGGGCGACACAGCCTCTCTGGGCCTCAGTTTCCCCACCTACAGCCAGGACAGGTGTAACTGTGCATCAGTGCACGTGAGCAGCCCGGGCCAAAGGCTGCCCACCCAGAGCAGCACCTCCCGTCCGCATGGTCCAGCTCTCGTCACTGCGCTCTAAGCGCTGCATGTGACGCTAAGGTAGGACCGACTCGGGTCCCCAGCACCCCCTGCCCTGAGCAAGCGGCAGGGAGCGCAGGCCGGGGGCAGCTTCTGCCCAAGCGAGCCGTCTTCCCACGCAGGGCCACATGGCCTGCAGACGCCTCTCCCGAACCCTGTCCTCTGCACTCGGCCCCCTCCAGGCGCCAGTGACAGAACCACGCTCCTCCGGGGCAGACATGCAACAGCCAACAGGCGCGGGAGAGGGCGCTCGACGCCACAGGCCATCAGCAAGATGCAAACCAAAGCCACGGCGAGACAGCATTTCCCATGCACGAGGATGGGCGTGATCAGGACAGACAAGAGCTGGCAAGGATGGGGAGGAACCAGAAACCATGGGCACGGCTGGCGGGAGCAGAAAATGGGGCCCCCGCGGTGGGAAACAGTCTGGCAGTTCCTCAGATGGTTAAAATTTCCACACGACCCAGCATTCCCCTGCTGGGCACATGCCCCAAAGAGATGGAAGCACAAACTACACGGTGTTCACAGCAGCACAAATCCCAACGGCCCCTTGAACACGGTGCTCAAGTGGGAGGAGCCAGACACGAAAGGCCGCGCGGTGTGCAATCCCACGCGTGTGACACATCCAGACAGGCGCGTGCACGGAGGCAGTGGGTCAGTGGTGTCAGGGACTGGGGAGCCGGATGGGGGCGACTAAGGGGGGCAGGGTGTCATATTGGGGGGATGGAAACGCTCTGAGACGGCGATGGCGGCACACCCCTGCGGTTCCCTAGAAGCATTCCCCGCCCGACTGCACACTCAGAACGGGGACCCCGCAGTGCGAGCTCTCGGCAAAGCTGGCGCATCGGGAAGCGTGCAGAAGCAGGGAGCCTAACGGCGTGGGGTCTGGGCCCCCGCGTGCTCCCCAGGCCGGGCCTGGCTCGGCGGTCCCCATCCCTGCCCATCGCTGCCTCCCCTCGGCACAGGGAGGGGAGGGGAGGGGAGGGGAGAGGAAGGAGCTGTAATTCCCCCCTCTCTAGGTGAGCCAGAGGGCTGGGAGCTGCGGGCTCACCCAGGGTCACAGGCAGTTCCCGAGGCTGCACCACCTGCCTGGCTCCGGGGACCTCGCCAGGCCTGGGGCCTGCACCCAGAGCATGGCCACGGCACGCGCCCAGCCTTCAACGGGCCCTGCGTGTGCGCCAGGGGCAGATGGGCCTCCCCTCATCCCGCCCTAGCCGGCTAATGGCACAGCAGCAACCTTCTTGTAAGTGGTTTCGCCAGATGCGTCCACGCCCCGATGGCCCAGCTTCCTCCCGTGGCCGGGGCCTGGCTGTCCAGTCATCAACGGGGCCTAGGAAAGAAGAAACGGAAAGCATTAAAAGTCAGCAAGGAGGCACCGTCAGGGCCGAATGCTACAGAAATCCTGGCGAGAGGGGGCCTGAGTCACCGTGACCAGCCTGGAGCCCCAGGCTGGGCCGTGTGGGGCGCGCGGGGGGGCAGGAAGCAGGTGGGCGGGCTGCACACCCGCGGGCAGTGCCTCACACCCCGAAGGGCCCACGCCCAGACCAGGCTCCTGAAGAAGAGCTGGAAGCCAGCAGCCCTGGCCAGTAGCCCCTGATTTGAGGGTCTCCTCCCGGTGACACAGGGGCAGCCTCGTCCTCTGGGGCCATCCCGGGCACTGTGGGGGCTGAGCAGCATCCCCGGCTCCACCCACTCCATGCCCTATGCACCCCCAGTGTGACAACTGCAGATGTCCCCAGATGTCATGCCTGGTGGGACCCTCTGAGCTGCAAGGATTCTGAGGAGCAAGCCCCCCCAAGGGGCACGGCCCTGCTGGCCTGGGGGCAGGCCCAGCTCCTATGAGTTCTAGGGCCCAGCTGGGGCAGGCACAACATGGCCATCCCAGCAAGCCTGTGTGGAAGCCACTGGCCCTCATGTGTGACATTGCAGGGAAGGACGGTGGAGAGGGCCACGTGGGCCTGGAGAGACATGGAAGCCAGCTCAGAGCAGGGGTCTGAGGCCGGCCCACAGACAGGAACCAGGTGTCCCTCTGGTGGCTCCACTTGTCACTGACATTAGAGAAGCACCCACTGTCTACCTGCCACCACGCAGAGCCCACATAGCCCTCCGCTTGCAGCCCAGCCTGAACCGCCTCTCGGCTCCAGGCTCCAGGCTCCAGGCTCCAGGCAGCCCTCAAAGCACTCCCCGCTGCGCTCTGCACACCGGCCACCAGGGGGCAGGCTCCTGTCAGCACCACCGTCACAGCCCCGGCTCCGCACCCCTCTCTGGCTCCCCACTGCCCTGCCAGCGCCTGGGCCTACCCAGCTCCCTCCCACTGCCCTGTAGCAGTGGACAAAGCCCTCCTTGGAGGGTGGCCTCCTGGGAGAGACTGGGCTCCAAGGGGACCTGGGACACCCAGCCAGGACTGGTGCTAAGGCAGGTGCAGACAC
>NW_011888993.1:1400088-1401006 GCF_000151845.1 Pteropus vampyrus
CAGCAGGGAGGGACCGCCCCCCCAACTCTGACCCACCATTCACCCCGAAGACATCAGGTCCCTGGTGGCAATGGACGGAGTGACTCTGAACTGACAAAGTGCCATCTTCCCCTGCTGGTAGGAGCAGGGCTAAGCCAGGGGACACTTGGGTCAGAGAAATCAGATGACCACGAGGGGCGAGGTTGGGAGGGGTGTCATGGGGAAGGATGGGGCCCTGCGGGGGCTGTGGTCAGCGGGCAGGGGCCAGGGACCCCGGTTGGAGCTCTCCTGGCCTTCTCTAGGGAGCTGGTGCTGGAAAGCCAGCCGAGGACAGGCCCCTGTCACCACAGCCCGGGGACAGATGAGAAGGCAGGCAGTCCTCCCCCGCCAGGGCCATTCCCTCCAACCCTGGCTCCCCGAGGGAGGCCTCAGGCCCCCACTGACCTCACCCGGAAAGCAGCTTCTACTGAGGGTGGTGAGCAGATACGCCCCCCGCCCCTGCCCCCGCCGACGATGTCCGCCTTTGTAGAAGGGATGGAGTCAAGGCCCCTGAGAGGGGACGACTCTGGGTTCCCGGGGCCCAGTGTCCTCACAGGCTCCTCATAGAGGAGGTGGGAGAGTCACAGAAAGATGGACAAGGCCCCCTGCCGGCTGTGACAAGGGGGAAGGGGCCGTGTGAGCCAGGGACGCAGAGCCTCTGGAAGCTGGAAAAGGCTGGAGATGGTTCTCCTGGAGCCTTGGGATGGCCCCGCTCTGCCCCGCCTGGGTTCACTCCGCGAGGCCCGTGTGGGACCCCCGGCCCCAGGACTATGAAAATAAATGTGTGTGGTTTGATGCTAAGTTCGCAGTGACTTGTTTCAGCTGCAACAGGAAATTCATTCACTGGGTGTCAAGCAGGTGTCAGCCTTGGGGAAAGCCAGTGACGACCAGGACAGACCT
>NW_011888993.1:1402246-1402571 GCF_000151845.1 Pteropus vampyrus
GACTTGTTTCAGCTGCAACAGGAAATTCATTCACTGGGTGTCAAGCAGGTGTCAGCCTTGGGGAAAGCCAGTGACGACCAGGACAGACCTGGCCCCGGCCCTCAAGGGCCCGCAGCGGGGAGCAGGGAGTACCAGGTGGACGCCAGGGTGACAGGTAGGGGGTGCAGGTCAGCACCCCAAGGGACGACTTGGGCTTTTAGCGGGAGGGAGGGGAGCCGACAGGATGCAGGTGCTCACAGGCGCCCCCTGGTGGCTCTTTCAGGGATGACAGATTGGGGCAGGACGGACAGGACAGCTCTGGGGCCACTCTGGCACAGCGTGGCCG
>NW_011888993.1:1410561-1411322 GCF_000151845.1 Pteropus vampyrus
GACTTGTTTCAGCTGCAACAGGAAATTCATTCACTGGGTGTCAAGCAGGTGTCAGCCTTGGGGAAAGCCAGTGACGACCAGGACAGACCTGGCCCTGGCCCTCAAGGGCCCGCAGCGGGGAGCAGGGAGTACCAGGTGGACACCAGGGTGACAGGTAGGGGGTGCAGGTCAGCACCCCAAGGAACGACTTGGGCTTTTAGCGGGAGGGGAGCCGACAGGATGCAGATGCTCACAGGCGCCCCCTGGTGGCTCTTTCAGGGATGACAGATTGGGGCAGGACGGACAGGACAGCTCTGGGGCCACTCTGGCACAGCGTGGCCGTGTTGGGTGTGAGACCCCTGGGAGTGCCCACATGGAGATGCCGAGAGGCAGCTGGACCCCGAGTCTGGAGCTCAGGGGAGCCCTGCTGGAGAAGGGCCGTGGGCGTCGTCAGGTGCAGACGGGCTGGGAGCCCCCCCCAGGGGGCCAGGCTGTCTGGGAAGGGTACAGCCCGGGGAGGGAGAGAGGGAGACAGAGTGGCAGGCCCAGGTGAGGGTCGGGGTCGACCTCACCCCGTCAGAGGGACCTGTTTAAATTGGCGATGACAGCTGCACATTGTGAAAATAAGAAAAATGCTAAACTATGCTTAAAAGTGTGAATTTTATGGTATATGAATTATCTCTTAATAAAAAAAATATACCAGCCTGCAGGACAAAGCCAACGGACTGAGGCTGAGGACCCGCTCAGGGTCCCCAGAAGGCGGCCAGCCATGTGGGGGTTAT
>NW_011888993.1:1413712-1416615 GCF_000151845.1 Pteropus vampyrus
GGTCCCCTCACGCTGCCCCAGCCGCAAGGGCCTCCTCGCTGCTCCTCCAACACGCCAGTCACGGTCCCACCCCAGGGCCTTTGCCCGGGCTGTCCGCCCGCACCTGAATTGTCCTTCCCAAGATCCTTGCAGGGTTTGCGCCCTTGCTTCATCTAAGACCTGGCTCATATGTCACTCCTGAGAGGCTGTCCCCCAACCACTTTGCCCAAAACTGACCCTCTGAGGTCCTCCTCACTCTTCCTGGCACTCAGGACCACGTGGCACTTAGGTATCATGTCTCCCCCAGAACGGGTGGACCGGGGCTGCTCTGTCACTCGCTGACAGACGTCTGCAGAATTCTGAGTGCGGGGAGGGCAAGCTGGTGCTGGAAAGGGGCGGCAAGGGACACGAGGCCATACAGGGTCCATACAGGGACCGCGTCCCAGGGTACAGCCTCGGCCCAGGACGGAGCCTGTGATGCTGCCAAGACAGGAAGCAGCCACGGCCCCCCCACGGGCTCCCCGCCCCGGCCCCCCACAGGCCTACTTCCCTGGCTAGCTGGAATGATCTGCCCGGCCTCTGGCCACAGGGGCACAGCCCTAGGAGAGCCCAGGAGCCCACAGGAGATGGCACTCTATGGATACGGTGGGGGGCGGGGTGCCATGAGCGCTGAGCCAGACCCCGCCTGACTCAATGACCTCCTTCCACTACTGCATTTCACAGGCAGGGAACCGGGTCTGGAGAAATTTAGGAAGTTATTCAAAGCCAAAGATGAAAAGCTCCATGATCACATCTCACAATCCAGAGAAGCATTCAGCAAAATTCAACATGAATTTTATGTCCAAGAAACTATTAAGGCATTAGAGAAAGAAAAACAAGCAGGGGTCACAGGAAGAACTCCCTTTAGGGACGAGAAATGCGGCCGAGGGCCTTCCCCACAGGAGCAGGGAGGACAGTCACCAACGCCACAAGGCAAGAAAAACAAAAGGAACGAAGACTGGAAAGAAAAAGACAAAAGCTTAGAAAACCCAAGAGAACTGACTGACCAACCACTAGCACTAAATTAGCACAGGGTGGCCGGTGACTCATCCGATGCCACACCGCAGGTGCCCGAGAAGAGGTGATACGCAGGGGGTTCTGCCCTCTGACCCCGCCGCCGCTCTGTACGGGCTGCCTCTGCCTGGCTTCACGCTAGGGTTAATTTTTACCTGCGACATGACATGACGCGCCCTCTCTGATTAAGACACCAGAGCTAAAGCCCCAGCAGCGGCTAATCCTTCCTCACCAGATTCACACCAGCTGTGGCTCCAAACAGGCGCGAACCTGAGGGTCAGCACGATGCCGCGGCAGAGAGAAAGAGAACTTTCACGGTTTGCAGCATCTCGGACTTTACCAGCAGTAATGGCACAGGAAAGGCGAAGAATTCTAGAGTTAAAAGGCTGATCCCTGTAGGCAGCAAAGTGGAAACCACGCTGAACGGTATCGGACTCCAGTTAATGGCACACACGCCGAAGTGCCTACGGGGAGAGAGCTGATGCCGGCAGCTGCGAAGAGCATCCAGAACGGGGGACAGAGCGGGGCGGGGGACGAAGCGGGATGTCAACTGCAGGACCCAAGCGGTAAGCGCTGGGCTTCTACCATCCAGTTCCCTCGAATGCTCAGCATCATCGAAAATGTCTTAACAGAATCACTTTCCGCCAGGTTGAAGGGACATTTTGATCTTCAGTGCCAGGTGTTTACGGCTCAGGGGAAACACGTGTTTGAGTGGTCCTGGCTGGGGTGTGAGCGGCCACACAGGCCGCAGCGGGCACTGCCAAGCACCGGAGCGCCAGGCACTGTGGAACAGCTCAGCCCACACCCACCACAGGGCCTTCACGGCGCCTTGCCCCCGCCCAGAACACGCTGTCCTTACGAGTCTGCGTGGATGGCTCTCGTCCTCTGCCACGCAAGTCTCAGACATTCATGTCGCCAGGTCCTAGAGAGAATGACCGTTCCTGGCCACATGTTCGCTCGCTGATTTATTCCAACCTCAGCCAGGGCTTCCTGGGTGCTGGGCCCTCGTGAGAATGAAATGCATAAAGGGGACCGGCTCTTTGTCCGAATATAACAGAATAATATTAAAAACACCAACATGCTGCTGCGTAGCTCTGATGAATCTTTTTGTTCACCACCTACATCGGGGTCGGCAAACATTTCCTGTGAATGGCCAGAGACCCGGGAAGGCCAGGACAGGCGCCCCGGCCGGAGGGGAGAGGTGTGCAGGGGGTTCTCCCCTGGGCCATGCTGCCCTAGGCCATGTCTGGGGGCGTCTGTGGTCGTCACAACTGGGGGCTCCTGGCATGGAGCGGGTGGGGCCAGGTAGAGTGTCAGTATTCATTACACTATTCTCTAGGTACTTCAAATATTTCATGATAAAAACGTTTTTAATTGTACTATCCCGTCCACTCTCGTCTTCCGTTGGAAGTTCTCTCACGAGAAGCTACAGCACGTACCGGCTGCCCCGCACGGCCTGCTCCCTGCGAGCCACAGCCCACCCTCCCGGGACCCGCGGGAAGTAACCGTCCTCGGACCTGCTTTAGGGCTGGAGACGCTGGGGCCGCGGAGCTGCAGAGGATCCGGAGCCCCTGTGCACCCCGCAGCCCAAGCCGGCCCGTCCCCACGAGCAAGCAGACCCCTGAAGCTCTCCTACAGCTCGCTCTGAACCCCCAAGCGGAGCTGCTGCTCAGTGTGTTCCCATGCACCTGGCCTGGTGTCCCACAGCCACCTGGTCACCTGTCCCCATCTCAGCTGGGCTCAAGGACAGAGTCCCTGCTGGGCCTGGGACCGGCCTGGCACCGAGCGCCGACTCATCTGCTAGTGCGCGTTATCTCTGAGCCTGGGTGACCTCGTGTGCAGTGGGCGCTCTGACCGGCGTCATCCACAAC
>NW_011888993.1:1420660-1421183 GCF_000151845.1 Pteropus vampyrus
GAGGAGAAGTGGGGAGCCGGGGCTATGCAGGGTGGAGGAGGGACGAGGTGCGGAGGCAGCTCGTTCTCGAAGGGTCCGCGGATGGGAGGGTTCGGGCAGTGGGGTCAAGGTCCACAGAGGAGCCGTCAGCCCAGGAAGGAAGCCTGTCCAGTCTCAGGCCCTCAGGTAACCCCAACGTCCCCAGGTCTCCTAATGCCATGTGACCCTGGATTGAACCCCAGCGGGAGCGAACCGTTCCCGCACGGGACAATTCCGGATCAGCTGCAACCAAGCACAACTGCAGACCGGCCCATGTCACGTCCCTGAACCTCGGCCGAGCACCGAGCTGAGTGAGCACCCGCGTTTCCAGGGATGCCATCCACACTCGCTGGTCACGAATTCCATAGCTTAGGGACAAAGGGGCATCGTGTCTGCAACTGACTCCGACATCCCAGCAAAGTCACACACGTGCACGCGCCAAGGCGATGAGGCGGAACGGCAGCGGCGGGGGACCTCGGTGACGGGCGACGGTGGTCGCTTTCGT
>NW_011888993.1:1421233-1423074 GCF_000151845.1 Pteropus vampyrus
CCCCCCCGGGGCCCTGGGCGGTGCCGCTGCCTGCACCACCACTTCCCCACCTGCCCTCTGCTTGGTGGCGGCTCCCCCACACCCGTCCTGGGACCCAGATGGTCCCAGCTCTGCTCTCTCCTGGCCACCTGGGCCCCCCCTCAGATACGCCACACCGCCATCCCACCTCTGGTGGCCGCCCGGGCCTCTGAGAACTCCGCGGGGCAGGCCTCCCTCCCTTTGCCCTTGGTGACCCCACGCCAGCCCAGTGCTGGGCGCGAGCATCACCGAGCGAGAAACCTGGAGGGCTGCATGGAGGCTGCAGGCGAGCACCGCAGGGGGAACGGAGCTCCTGCATTCACACGGCCCCTCAGGCCGAAGGTCCATCCAAGGGTGGGACACCCAGCAAGGCCACAGCCCGCGGCGCCTCCTGCCTGGCCGGTCCCAAGCGATGCCCGTCTCCTCTCTCACGGGGGCCGAGGGCTTCCCCACAGGCGCCTGGCGAGGACCACGCGCTGCCTCGGGGCCCAGGTGCCAGGTTCCTTGGCCCAGTTTTCCTCCCACATGAGTTCCCATTTCGAAATTCACCGCAAAGCTACGGTAACTGAGACGGCATGGCGCCAGCACACGGGCACGGGGCGCGACGGAAAAGTCCGGAACGGCAGCTGAGAATCCAGAACCGAAGCCGCACACTCACAGGCGAGCTGACCTGGGCCAGGCAGGACAACCCAGCGGGGAGCAGACCGGCGGTGCTGGGGTGCCAGGTCCCCACAGGCCGGGATGGGCTGCATCCCAACCCACCCCAGGCGCAGCAGCACCTCGGAGCACATCGCGTGCCAACGGCACTTCCGGTGCCGAGCACACGACAGTGGATGCAAATACTCAACGACGACGCTGAGCACCTGGCATTTACGGGTCGCTAACCAGTACTACCTCGGTTAAAAGACACGTCGCAAATCTAAACGAATGTAAAAGCCGACACTGGAAAACTCTTAGGAGAAAACGGGTAAATCTTCACGAACTTGGGTCAGGCTGTGGTTTCTCAGATATGACAACTAAAGCACGAGCTACCAGAGAAAAAATAAGGCGATCTGGACTCCATCGAAATTAAAAACGTCTTTATGTCGAAGGGCGCCAGCAAGAAAAAAGTAGACAACTCGCGAACGAGAAAATATCTGTGAATCACATACCTGGTAAGGGCCTTGTGTCTAGGCTAACAATCCAATAATCAAAAGAAAAATAGCCCCAGCTGAAAAGCGAGCAGAGGTTCTGAACAGATGTTTCTCCAGAGGAAACGCGAAGGGTCAATAGGCCCGTGGGAAGATCCTCAGCCCCGCTGACCGTCGGGGAAATGCACGGCGAGACACGGCGAGACCACCGCTGACAGCAGCCAGGACGGAGAGAATGCGGATGGACAGTAGCAGGCGCTAGTGAGGACGAGGAGAAATCGGAGCCTCGTGCCCGGCCTGGGGGACAGTGCCACGGTGCCACCAGCGAGGGAGGGGCTGGCTGCTCCTCAAAAGGTGAAACCCCAGCTCCCACGTGACCCGGCAGCTCTGCTCATGGTATGGCCCAGGAGAATTGAGAAGCTACATCCACATGGAATGCGGCGCACACACGTTCACGGCCATCCCGGGTGTGTGTCAGCTGGTGCCCGTGCACGGGGGTACTGCTCCGCCACTACAAGGCGTGAAGCCCTGACGCTCGCCACACGCGGGCTGGCGGGCCCCGAATACACGACACGCAGTGAAAGTCGCCAGACACAGGGGCCGCACGGTGTGCGATTCCGTTTACGTGGTATGTCCAGAACAAGCAGGTCCACCGAGACAGGAAGTGGGTGAGTAAATTGCCGGGGGGCGGGG
>NW_011888993.1:1425279-1432002 GCF_000151845.1 Pteropus vampyrus
GAGAGATTGACAAATCCGACCACATAAAAACAAAAATACCTGCCTGGCACTGAGGAGCATCGTTACGGGACGATGAGAAACTACTTGCACTTACATCACAGGTTAATAGAAAAACTTCCATAATATATAAAGAGCACCTACAAATCAATAAGAAAAGACTGATAACGCGATTGAATATGGGAAAGACATCATTACACGGTTCCCAGAAAATGAAGTAGGAGCTGTGAGGTGTGTGACTAAGAGTTGTGAGGTGTGTGCAGGCGGGGTCAGGGACCATGGAACCGAGACAGACGGAACGGGACCCCCAGGACCCGCCCGAGCAAAGGCAACGAGGAGACAGCCTCTGTGTGGCCCTGACTCCGTAGGGGGTGATGCTCCATTTTCCAGCTCTGACAAAAATACAGAAAAGACTGTTGGGGTGACAGGGCAGGTGAGCGTCCCCCGCTAGTCCTGCCACCGTCCCTGTGTGGCCTGGGCGGGCAAGTCGCTATATCTCAGGCTTGTCTCTGCTCCCTTTGCTGGGACATGAAACAAGGAAGAGTTGCATGATGAGCTCTCACTCCTATTCACGAGGTCCGTCCAAACTGCGGCGACGCCCAGATGTCACCGTGCGCCCGTGAGACTGGCAAAGGGCAAAGGGGGCGGGCACGGGGGCGGGCCACGGGTTCTGCCTGGGTACGCCGCTTTTAACCCTCTGTATTCCACGACGCTCTGACTCCTCGGGCCACACGGACCCGGGAGACTGTCCCTCCTAGCACTGGCCACGAACAACGGCGAGGGCACCCACGACGTGCAGACTGAGCAACCCTCAGCCCACGCCCACCTCCTTCACCTCACACAGGAGCCCGTGCCCCCTGCCCTGTCACCCAGGGCCAGGCACCGAGACCACCCCTACCATGCAGTGTCCACTGAAATGATTCACACGAGCCGGCCGTAAGCAGACTCGGCGCATCCCTGCCGTCTGTTCCGTCCTCACAGAACCCCAATAAAAGCCTCCTCCAACGTGGTGTGACATGTATACTTCCTCGCCCACCCCCTTGGGACCTGTGAGCAACAAGCTCTTCTCGACGGTGGCCGTCTCATCTGTGGGCCTCCCCGCACCCAGTTAAGACACAGCCCAGCGACATTTCTACACCAACGAGCCAGCCAGGCAGCTCGGGCAGCCTGCAGCATTCACCGCCCCCGACACGTGTCAGGCGGGCCACCAGCAACTGTTGGTGGCTGCCGGGGCCCTCGGAACCAACAGCCCAAGCCAGGCTCCTCTGAGTGACGAGGAGCCCTGTTAATGACACCAGAATCACGACGGTGGCCTAAGACTTGCGTGCGCACCCTTGTAGGTGACCGGGAGCATTTGGGGTGACAGCAGCCCCGTCATCGGGTCTCTGGATGATTGTGATGAGTACAACTCCCTGCTGCTCCTCCAGGGACACCCAGCACATGCAGCAACGAGCCTCTGGGACAGGTTGCTGAGGTGTAGGGACGCCTGTCACACAGCAGGCCCTGCGCTGTGCTGACTGATACAGGCCAGGGCCTCCCCAGACAGACGGGGCTGGTCACGCAGCCAGGACCAGGGCCAGGTGGGCTTGCACTGGGCCAGCAGGCCAAGGTCGGGCACGTGGTGCCGCCCAGGCCGCCCAGCCCAAGCCCGTGCCTCTGCTCCCCATTCCCTGCACGTGTCACTCGCCCTGCCCTGCTGAGCGCTTCGTGGGTGCTGACTTACCTCAGCCTCATGCCAACCAGGGAGGGAGGCGGATCTGTGACCCTGCTTTGCCGGTGAGGAAACCAAGGCACGGAGTGGCCGCTGGTATGTCATGGCCCATTCTCCTCGCTCCTCGGCCCCCTCACTTGGCCACATGCGGTAAACGCCTTCTCCTGCCAGCCAAGATGGCTCCCTAGATGGGGCCGCACAACGGCCTACGACACAGAGACGCTGCCCCAGAACAGGACCAGACCAACACCTCCGACAGCAGCCCCACACCCCATCCAGGAGAAAGGTCACAAACGTTTACACTGCACGTGCAGGACAGGGGCCGATGTGACAGACGCCAGGCCCCTTTCTCCAGTCATAGCTGGAGGCCCGAGGCCTCTTCTGTCCTACGGGTTCAGGCGCTTGGGGGCCCCTCAGGTGGACCTCAAGTGCAGCCTGGTGGGGCAGGTGAGGTAGGCGGGACAGGGCCCCCGGGGTTAATCCCCTTGGTCAGCAATCCCCATGTGGGTGGGGGCGGGCAGTGCCCAGGCTCAGGCTGCAAGTCCAGCTGGCAGCAGCGGGAAAATCCCCAGCGGGGTCTTGACCTGCCCCATCACGTGTGGTGACACGTGGCTGGTCACGGTGGCAGGATCTGGGAGCAGGAAGGCCTGGGGGCCCAAGACCCCTTGGAGCCCGGGCCTGTCCCTCTGTAAATGCCAAGGTCACACGGCTGTCATTTAATGAGTGCCGCCGGGGGCTGTGGGCCTCACCTACTCCTGTCCCCCCAAATCCTTGGGACCCCACTGCTCTCATCTTCAGAGGAAAAACCAAGGCAGAGGGCAGGGAGCTCAGCTGCTCAGAGGCCCAGTGCCCAAGCCCCAGCCTGCCCTGCCGAGATCTGTGGGGCGCCCCCTGCCCTGAGGGCCCCCGGCAGCCCCCTGGGCCCCGCTCCTCCCACAGCAGCTCAAGCCTGCCAAAGCCCTGTCCCCCAGATCTGCTCCTTCCTGAGCCCTGCCCACCTCCCCCCACCCCAGGGTACAGGCCAAACCCTCCACCCCCCCCCACTGGGGGTTCCTCATCTCCCTCACCTCCATCCACCCTCCACCCCGGTCCAGGCCCCCGGTAGCCCCTTCCCCACCGCCCACCGAGCAGCCAGAGCGCGCTCTGCAAACTGTGCCAGTGTTCACTGCCCTGCTTCGATGAAAACTGAACTCAGAACAAACCAAGGTGGGGCCAGAGCCTGCTGGCCCCGCCTGCTGGCCCCGCCTCCCCAACCCCACCCCCGAGGCCCACCCCGCCTATCTCAGGCCACGACTCCGCCTTAGCCTCTGGCCCATTGGAGCCTCAGGGCCTTTGCACATCCCTCTGCCTGACAGCTGCACCTTCAGCTGCAATTTCTCACTCTTCGCCTCCTCCCTGCCCACCCACAGCAGGCCCTGGTCACCGAATCACCAGGACGCCTGATTCACTTCCCTCTCTGTGCTCACCACTGTCCGGGTTTTATTCAGAGATCAGCAAACATTTTCCATGAAGGACCAGATAGTGAATATTTTCCACTTTGCAGGCCATGAGGTTCCTGTCCCAAGACTCAGCTCTGCCACTGCTGCGTGAAAGCCGCCAGGGGCAGCGTGAGAGAAAGCGCATGGCCACACGAGACGAAAGCCAGTGGTGACAGGATGGGGGCACAAACGGCTACCTCCGCTGTCACCTGTTCACTCGTCTGCCACCCACATCCTGACCCCCACCAGCTGGGAGCCCCACGGGGGCAGCGAGGGAGCCCCCAGGCCCTGTTGGGACCTAGGCGCCCTGAACCCCACGTGGCCCACAGAAGGTGCCTAATAAGTGTTCAGTAAACATCGCTCAAGGACTAAGAGGCAACCGCACGTCCTCAGCACCCTGGGTCCCACGGCTGCCCCCAGCTTGTGCCCGGCTCCGCAGGACGCCCGTGGACGTGATTAGGGAAACTCTGGCGCCGGGGAACCCGCTAGGGGCCCTGCACGCCACTCCCCTCCGCCAGCCCTGCGTGGTCGCCACGCCCGCCTCACAGGCAGAGCCCCTGGGGCAGAGTGTCCCCAGCTGGTGAAGGTGGTCCAGGCCCCGGGGCCCCTCCGCAGAGAGCGCTGTGGCTGTGGGTCCAAGCGCCCCCTGTCGCATCACTAGAGAGTGGCCGGGGCGGAATTCGAACTGGGAGTTTTCTGCCTGCTCAGGCCAGGGCTGACTCGCAGTGAGGGGAGAAGGGACGCCGCGGCTCCCAGTCACCCTGCGCCCACCGCGACGGAGGAGGCCTCCAGCGACACTGCCCCGCGCCGGCAGCACTGGCCCCTGGCTGCTGGCCTGGGCTCTCTTCCCGCCCCTCTCTCAGGCCTCCCTCAGATGTCAGGGGCAGCCTCGCCGAGGAGACACTTCAGCAAAAGCTTCAAAGAGCTAAGGAAGCAAACGACGCAGATATGGGGGCTGAGCGTTCCAGGCAGAGGGCACAGCCCGTGCCAAGGCCCTGGGGCAGGACAGGAGCGTGCAGGGTGTGCTGGAGGAAGGGCGAGCAGGCCCCTGCGGCTGAAGCAGAGTGAGCGTGGGGGAGAGAGGGAGAGGGAGGAGGAGGGGACGGGCAGGTCATGCGGGGCCCTGTGGGCCTCCTGGGGCACTTGGGATTTCTACCCAGGAGGCCGGGAGCCCTGGAGGCTGTGGGCAGAGGGAGGACAGGGCCTGAGGCAGTCTCTAGTGGGAAGCTTCTAGAAGGAGCTGCAGGGAGCACAGGAAGGAGCGGGGACCGAGCCAATGCCGATGACGGCAGTGGACCAGGTGGAGGCAGAGGAGGGGGAGAAGGCAGATGCCAGGTCTGCTGTGAAGGCAACGCTGAGATAATTTGCCACCAGATTAGATGTGGGAGGGGTTGGGGGTCTGGGAAGAAGCGACTGATGAGATAGCACAGAAACAAGAAGGACAGGAGGACATCGGCTCAGAAAGACCGCAGCTCAGGCCAAAGCCCACAGGCAGCTCTCGGGCCCACGGTCGGCCCCGTGAACGTGTCTGAACCCCTAAACCCAGGCAGCCCCGCGCAGCCTCCAAAAGCCAAAGGAGAGCCGGTCAGGCCTTCTCTGGACCAGGCCTTGGGAGCCTGTACTTTAAGTAACCAGATTCTAAACACCAAGATCAGTTTCATCACCCATCAGATCGGCCAAAATGCCCGGGGTGATAACGGCCTGAGCTGGCAGCGCTACAGGGATATCTCGGCCCGCCAGACCTTCCTGAAAAGCCATCGGGCATCTGTCGGTCAGTTTTCAATCCGCTTGCCCCCGACCCAGCCATTCCAAGGCAGGACTCCAACTGCCAGGACCCGAAGTGCCCAGGGACAGGCCACGCTCGAGACGGTCACAGCCTTAACAGCAGGAGGCAACTCCAGAAACAGCCTGCGTACCCCAGCGGGATCTGGTGAGTCAGTAAAGGCTTCTGCCTGCAGCGGCTGCTGCTAACCATCCGGCACCCTCACCCCATTTTACAGATGAGAACATGAGGGTCCGGAGAGATCAAGGCATTCGCCCTTTGAGGTCACAAAGCAACAGAGGAACCCAGGCAATATAACACTAGGGTTCCTACCCCCTTAACCACGGAACCGTATTCTCTCTCAAAAAAATAATTCGTACCAACATGGAGGGGAATCCAGATGTGGACAAAGAATAAGCAAGTTACAGACTAATCGAGTACAGCAGCTCTCCCCTAGGGTGACTGTGTCTCCAGGGGACACTGGGCCATGTCTGAGACGTCTGCAGTTGTCACAACTGCAGAGATGCCCCAAGCTTCAAATGAGTGTGGGCCAGGGTGCTGCTCGACACCCCTCGGTGCCCAGGAGCGCCCTCCAGAACAAAGCATTCTGGCCCCGAACACCAACTAGGGCCGGCACGTTGCCTGAACCGGCCTGGTGAAGAACACGCAGGGCTGGCTACAGGTGCCCGCGTTGGCGGGGCGGCTCGGAGAGCGGGGGCAGCGATCATACAAACCGCACAGAACCCCGGTCAGGAGAAGTGGGTCTGGGTCAGAGGGGCAGTGCTGAACTCTGAGTAAAATAAATGACTCGCCGAGGGAGTCAGATTTCTGTGGATTTTGGCGACAAGCAGACCTTCCAGGTCCCACAGCTGGGGCCTGAGACTTTATCTGTCCCCAGCGGCTCTCCCAGCCCGATAAGATAAATGTTTGCTCTGCAGCTTTCCTGTGGTCACTGAGCCTGGGACTATTTTGTCTCTGACCTGCCCAGGTCAGAGGGCTGACGGCGGGAAGTCAGGGGGCTGAGAAATGACCTCTCTGGGGGCCTCCGCCACGTGTGGTGCTGGCCAGGCCAAGGCAGCAGCAGCCTCGAAGAACAAGGACGAGGTGACTGGATGGTCGGGAGGAACCATCATCCACTGGGCGGTTCCAGAGGCAGCCGGCGAGGAGGTGGTGGGAGTCTTCCAGAGCCCAGCGCTGCTCCCTCCAGACACCTCTCTCAACTCCCAGGCAGCTCAGCATCCCCCCGCTGGCCAAGGAAGCTTCGGGAGGCCGAGGGAGGAGGAGCAAGGATGCCCATGTGGGTGTCTGCAGGCTTGCGCCTGAGAGGGCCGCCTGGGGGGAGCAGAGGGTTCTGTGGTTCAGGAAACTTCCTATTTGGGAGCGTGTGACCTCACCAGGAGAAGGAAGCACTCCTCTGGGCAGCGGCTGAGTTCTGCTCACCGCCCCAGAGAAAGGCGGGCGGGAGCCGTGGGGCTGGGTGAGGCCGGGTGAGGCCTCCGTGCCCCCCACACCTGCTCTGCTGGAGGCCAGGGCGGCAGGCCAGGAGAGGGGCACCAGGCCTTCCATGGCTACAAGCAGCCCTCAAATCCAGGGAGGTGTGGGGGGGACTTCCTCCTCCTCCATCTGCTTGCAGAGCCCCAGCACTCAAAGTGCCTCTAGACGTCAGGCCCTTAGCTGTAGCCCCCTCCGGTGATGAGGTACACTGAGACCCAGAAAGAGAGGAGATGGCCAGCGCACCAGAACCTGGGTCTGGTGACTTCCAGAGGGAGCAATGA
>NW_011888993.1:1433267-1443562 GCF_000151845.1 Pteropus vampyrus
GGGGGCGGGGCCGGGTTGCGCTACCGCGTTCCGCGCGCGCCGCCAGTCCGGGTTCGGGGCGGGGCCTGCGTGCGTCCCGGGCCCAGGAGCGCCTCGAGCGCCCCCTAGCGCCCAGGGTGTGCAAGGGCAGCGCCATTCCCGTCACGATACTGCAATGGGAGCAGCGTTATATATGATAAATATAAGGAGTAAGACTTACAATTAACAAATTACTTAACACAATACTAAAGTAATACTTGTAAAAAATAAAATAAAATAAAATGACATTTATATTATTTACGTTGCGTGTTTTAGTGTAAGTGGTGATTATGATGTGATAAAGTAATTTTTATGCACAATATGTAAATCATACGTAATATGATAGACATTAATATTATCATTAAATAAAAGTGAATGCATTATCACATAAGTAATCTTAACATATAATGTACAAATGTCATATATAACATTATTTATAACAATGGTAAATAAATTATACAGAATAATAACGTCGTTAAATGCTAGGCTTGGTGCATACAATATCTCTGTACGTTAGGGACCTGCTTTTGTTTGCTTTTTTTTTACAGCTGATATATTCCCAGTACCTAACACATAACCTTACATCTAGAACACAATAAATATTTGATGATATTGATCAACCAAAAGAAAACTATTATCCCCATATTACACACAAGAAAACAGGAGCTCAGAGAGCTGAAGCCATTTGCTCTGAATCACACAAAGAACTGTGCTGTAAATCAGAGTGTTTCTGTATTAAGAATGATTGTGTTAATATTGTTGTTAAAATCTAATGGTGAATTTGTTAACAATATGGCTAGGTAGCTATTAATTGTGAGGTCATGGTTTGGGGAGTAATAAGTGTTGTTACCATTAGTAGTTTTATTCATTACTAATGATTTATGCTGTGTGTGTGTGTCGGGGTGCCCGGCACCCTACTAGTGAGGGACAGAGCTGGGATGTTTTCACCCAGGCCCATCTGGAGACGTGTTCCTTCATCACTGTCTGGGGTGCTGGCAAGGTCGGCAGGAGGCTGACGGGGCTGGGTTTTGAGGTGCTTGACAATGGGATGACGGGGGATCTGGAAGATGGAGCAAGTCACAGTCAGACCCAAGGCTTAGAAAACTGCTCCTGAAATGTTCTTCACAACGAGGAGGCAGATCAAGAAAAAGGAAGACGTGACGAACAGGACCCAGGCTGGGGAGAAGGGAACCCCCGGTTGCTGTGCCCTGTTAGACGCGAGCTGAGCCAGAGTGGAGGGGTCAGAGGGCCCAGGGAATGGACAGATGATAGGTGACCACAATGTGGTCCAACCAGACAGTGGAGTATTATTCAGCCTTAAAAGGGACAGACACCTGCTACATTCTGACATCTGCTACCATGTAGATGGACCTTGAGGACATTGTGCTCAGTGAAAGAAGCCAGACACAGAAGGACAGATACTGTGTGATCCCACTCATGTGAGGTCCCTAGGGGAGTTGCATCCATAGAGACAGGAAGTAGATGGTGGAGCCAGGGACTAGGGGAGGGGAGGGGAGTGAACGTTTCATGCGGACAGAGTTTCAGTTTGGGAAGAGGAGAAAGTTCTGGAGGCGGATGGTGGCACAGCAATGTGTGTGTGTGTGCTTAATGCCGTTGAGCTGTGTGCACTTAAAAATGGTTGAGCTGGTAAATTTCATTATGTGTATTTTACCAGAATTGAAAACAAAACAAAGGCTCCAGGAAGAATTCTTTGCCCACGTGCCATAAATAGAACTGATTCCTCTTGAATCTGTCTGGGAGAGAGATTCAGACCAGCGGTTCTCAAAGCATCACCCAGGAGTTGGGTAGAAATGCAGAATCTGGGGCCCAACCCAGACCTCCTGCCTCAGAAACGCGGGGGGGAGGGGGTAGCCTCACAACCTAGGTTTCAGGGAGCCCCCTGAGCCAATTTGAATGCCCAGTAGAGTTTGAAAAGCACTGGCTCAGACAATAGGAGAAGGGCTGGGGGGTTGGATCAGTGATAAGGATCACGAAAATGAAGCAAATTTTTAGAAATCAACAACTTCGGGGTTGATTCTGAACCTCTCCTGGCAGGAAGTCAATACTAAAACTGAAAAATCAAGAAGTGGTAGAACAGGCATTATTGAGAGACAGGGAAGTGAATGTCCACATAATTTAGCTTAAAAGAAGCTAAAGGGACAGCGCCGGAAGGGAGAAACTGTCGCTCTGCTAAGTTTAACAAACCTACGAGTGAGAATTCCACTCTTTAAAGCGCATGCATGTATAAACCTGAATTTTTTTAAAAAAGAATAGTGCCAGAGTTGGTGGGGGAGGGGACAGGAGCGGACAGCCAGGGAATGGAGAGGAGGGCCCAGGATCCGGGTGGGCGCCGCTCCTGGTGGTCTCGACTCACCCTCCCACCCACATCCCTGTTCCCTCGTTCCCGTTTTACAGGGTAGAAAACTGAGGCTGCCGGGCCGCGGCTGGTTGCATGGTTTATGGCGCCCTCTGGCGGCCCGAGTGGCTGTTACCATCAGCACTAGGTACCGGGTAGGAGGGACCCAAGCTCTCTGATCCTCCTCCCCATATTCCATTCATTCATTCATGCCACAAATATTTATTGAGCACCTACTGTGTACCAGGCAGTGTTGTAGGCCACAGGGATACCGGAATGAGGAAGGCAAAATCCCTGACCTCAATAAGGTGACATTCTAGAAGAAGAGACAGATAGCAAAGCACGAGACAGAAGGCGGTTTCGGCTACGTTGAAAATAACACGGATGAGACATCCCGGCGACAAGATGTGACCAAAAACGATAGGTTCAATAGCTAACATTCATTAAGCGCCTATTCCGATCCTGTCCAAGAGAAGTACAAAGCAAGCCAACTTAAATTTAAAATCTTAAACCTTAAATTTTTCCATAGCCACGATTGAAAAAGTTAAAAAGAAACAGGTGAGATTAATTTTAACGATATATTTCGCTTAACCCAACACATCTAAAATAGTATCATTTCAACGTGAAATCGATATTAAAAGTAACATGCTATTTTACATTCTTTTTGGGGGTACCACGTCTTCTGAATCTGGCGTGTATTTTACACCTAACCGCATCTCATTCATTCCGGCCAGCCGCCTGTGGGTGGTGGCTACGAGGTGCGGACCTACTGTGTGCCAGTCCAATTGTAGGCGCTTTACGGACATCCGTTCATTTGTTCGCCCTCCGAAACTGCCCCGAGAAGTAGATGGTAGTGTTTTTCCATATTTTAGGTGAGGAAACTGGAAAGACCCAAAGCTACCCATCTGGGAAGTGACTGCAGACACTTGGCACAGCAATCTGGCTGGCCGGCGGCTTTGCAGCGCAGAAGCAGGGCTCGCTCTCAGATCGGCAGGGTGGGGAGGAGCCGGGCCTGCCATGGCTTAAGTATGGGATAGCGTGCCTGGTGGAAGGCAGAGCAAGCGCGAAGCCTTGGCAGCTCCAGCTGCGGGGCAAGGGGGGCGGCTGCAGGAGACCCAGTTATTCATTCCCGAACTTATCCAACGAGCCTTTCCCTAGGACCTGCCTCTGTGCTGGTCTCGGGCCGATATCAGATGCTCAGCGGTGAATTGCACGAGCAGGCAGGACTTGGGCGCCCCTGGTCTCTGGGCGAGCAGGGGTTAAGGCCAGCTGCTCCCACGTGAGAGCACCTTACGACAGAGCCACACACCCAACCAGCCTCCCGGTCTCTCTCACACTGCCAGTTCACCTGTGCATGTCGCATGTCACCGTGCCGGTTCTGCCTGGCACAGGACCTGCTAGCTTTTTGCCACCACAAGGAAAGAAAAATTGGGCAAACAGGTGGAGAGACCAGGGCTCAAACCTCAGGCTTCCTCCTCACTTCCATGCCCGGCGGGCGCCCAGGCCCTGGCTGCAGCTGCCTGCCCAGAGGCCACCCAGCCTCCCTAATAGGTAAGTCTCTGCTCAGCCCGCCATCCCGAGGCCATTGCCGGGACCGGAGTCCCCACCATGGGGTTCCGGGACCCCAGGTCACCTCCCCCCAGCTCCCCAGAAAGCAGGAAACTAACACTCGTGTGTGGGCACTTGACATAGTTTCTAAAGGATTATCTGGCTGGCAGTTACCGCCCCTGGCAGCTAGCCCAGGACATCAGAGCCAGGGACCTGAAAGGGTCATTGTTGGCCCAGGTGGTGCCAGGGGGCCAAGGGGGCACAGGTTGGTCTCTCCGACCCCCCAGACTGAGGACCGGAGGCCAGGGAGAGAGACGGCCGGTGGGACAGCCTGGCCCCTGGTCAATGCTGGGGCCTGCTCTAACTTCCGAAGAGGCCCTGAGGTTTCTGACGACTGTGTGGGTGTCTCCTGCTCTGCTGCCTCCGGCCTTGGGCCTGGGGCAACGGGTCCAGGGGTCGCCTTACTTCGCCTCCCTGGATCCCTTCTCCGGGAAAAATCTCCCAATGGAGAAATGCGGGAGGAGGCGGGGGTGAGCAGACAGTTGTCACAACAGTCCCCAGAGCCGACCGTGGGCGAGGAGCGGGGACGGTCTCTGGACAGAGGAAGCCTAGAACCTGGAGAGGAGAGGGGTCAGGTGGCAAAAGGTTTTTCTAGGTCATTTGCTCCCACAGGTGCAGGACAAAAGGTGCTTCCTGGGGAGCCAAGTGTCCGATTGCACCTCAAGTCTCTTTGTCTAGGACGGAGGGGGTCCCCTGGGGCCAGGAGGCATGGTCGTCCGAGACTCCGGGCAGGCCTGGCATTTGGGGTCACCCCAGGGGTAGCGAGGCCACAGAGCTCCCAGGGAGCGAGGACACTTGAGATTTGGGGGGCCGCAGGGTTGGGGGTATATGTCTCCACTGAGACAGCCTCCAGCCACTTCTATCTAGATCTCAGTTTTCTACTCTGCAAAGTGGGTATTAAGAGTCACCTGCTGAGAACAGCACCCACCGGGACAAGCCATCGGTTCTCAGCCACGCGAGCACGCAGGATAAGCTGTCCCACCCAGAAGGAGATCTCAGAGCGCAGAGCCAGCTGTCACGCCCCATCCGCATTCCTGTTTTACGGAAGTCGAACCCCTGCTCAGAGAGGAACAGCCACTGCCCCAGGGCTGCCCAGTAAAGTAGGGCCGTCAGGCAGATGGGACAGCCAGCGGGGAGTCGAATGCCGGGAGGGGCGGCCTGGGAGCTGCCTGCGCCCCCGACCGGCCGGCGCTCCGGGCTCGGCATTTCGCGAAAGCCCCACCTCTCTGGCTGGTCGGCCCTGAGTTCTGGGGAAAGTCCACAGCGGGCGGTGCGAGTTTCTGTTCTTCCTCCTGGGCCTGGCGGGGCGCCAGCGCGCAGTGTTTGCTCAGGGTGGAGCCTGACACCCTTTGGAATGGGCCGAGGCTAGTGGGAGATGCGCCCGGGACAGCGGCAGTGAAGCCGCATTTACGGAGCACCTGCTGCGTGCGTCCTCGGAGGCCCAGCGAAGGTGGACACAAGCTCCCGCCGGCTTGTATCTCGGTGGAGGAAGGCAGAGCAGAAACAAGGGACGTGATCAGACAGCACATCGTGTCCCGGGTTAGAGGGTGGACGGCCTCACAGGAGAACGGAAGTGGGAGACGCGCGGGGCATAGGAATGAAGCGGGCGGGACGGTGCTTCACAGTCTTAAAGACCGGGATGCTCACTGAGGAGGCGACATCGGAGCAGACTTGAAGGGAGTGGGTACTTGGGGCGTTCGCGGGAGGGGGGACGGCACGTGCGAAGGCCCTGGGGCAGGACAGTGCCTGGCCCTGGGAAGACCAGCAAGGAAACCCCGTGGCTGGAGCAGGGTGCGCGAGAGGGAGGGCGGGGCTGTGACGGTGGCGGGTCGCGCAGGGCTGCGTGGGCGCGGGCAGGACTTGGCTTTTACCCGGAGGGAAGTGGGGGCCCCGGTCGGCGATGCGCAGAGGCGAAACCTGACTCAGGTGCTCGCGGGCGCCCCCTGGTGGCTGCCGTGGGGAGGACAGGCTGAGAGAGGAGGGCAGGAGCCCGCGTCCAGGGCTGCCCAGACCGGGCAGGTCCAGGTGAACCACGATGGGACCGGACCAGGAAGAGGCAGAGGAGATGGGAGAAGTGGGCAGAATCTGGAAGGACTTTTGGTGGAACTAACGGCCTCTGCCGATGTATGAGAGACAGTTCCGTGTCCAGGGTGATTAGGAAGAAAAGTTAAAGATTCCAAAAGGCGAGTGGTACGGGTCGCCCGGAGGTAGGCAGAGATCTGAGGGGGAGGCTCGGACGCCGGTGTGAAGCCTTTTAATGTTATCCTGTTAAAGGATAATTTTTCTTTTTCAGAAAGGTAAAAGCGAGACTGTCATACTAATAAAACAAACAGGTGCTTTAGGAGTTTACTTAACTCATTAATTAACGAGGGAACCAGTGAGATTTTACAGCCTGTTCAAGGAAGAGTGTAAACAAAGAACACGTGTGTGTGCACACACACGCACACACGGGCATCAGGAATGCTGAAATGAATTCAGGAATAAATGCAAAACTAGTCAATAGCCACAGGGAAATAATCTGGGGTCTCCACGGGACAAAAGTCATTCGCAGTTCTAGGGTCAAGAATCACCTGCAGTTTCCAGGGGTGTACAATAGCTCAGAGGTGATGAGAGGCACAGGCGACGAGGCAGGGTACGCCAGAGCCTGGCATCCATCAGATGCTCAATAAATATGCTTGGAGCCAACGCGCGGGAGCTCCTGGATGTCCCTGAGCTAAAGCCACAGCTCCTTCACTGACCACTCACAGGCGGGACTGTGTGTGGACAGCTCCCCGCGCTGGCCAGTGAGCTCTAGGCTGCAGCACAGCGCCTGGGCTGCAGGAGGCGCTCAGTCCGCGAACAGGCAGCTGGTGGGGGGAGCACTGACGATTCTGAGAGCCGAAAGGCGGGTGCGTATGCTCAGGACCGGCAGGTTCCGGGTGCGGCTGGCTCAGCCACAAAGCAGATGAGGACTGTCAGCGTGGGGTCACTGGGACTTCTAATGGCCCTAGTGACGGGGAGCTGTCCTGGACACAGGCGCGGGGGCCAGACTGAAGAGGGACAGTAAGAAAGGCGTGGGGGGTCTAGGCCGCACCCCCAGCCGCACGTGCAGAACTCTGCTATAGACAGGTTCGGGGGACGTCCAGCCCTGGGAACAGCATAAGTCACCTTCGCTTTTTCCCGCCGGGGCTTGTCTCCCTCCTCCTGGCCCAGAGTGCAGAAGGGAGCTCCGGAGCCCCGGGGAAACCTCTCTACGTGGGGGCTCAAATCGGAGCCGAGTCCCCATGATACAGACAGGGACACAGAGGCGAGAAGCAGAGGGGCTGGAGTTCATGCTGGGCTCAACACCCCCCCACACAGAGATTCTTTCTAGAGATCCAGCTTCCTCCTACCTGGTGGGGGAACACCCCCACTGTGCCCCCTCCAGCTGCATCCCACACTCCAAGCTTCTAGAAGGGTCTACACGCCCCTCCTCACCTTCCCTTTCCACCTACATCGAAGTGTTGTCACTAAGGTGCTCGAGGACCCCACATCACCAACACCTGGGACATTCCTCAGTCCTGCCATGCTACAGCGGAGCCTGCCACACCCCGAATCTGCCCTTCCTCAAACCCATGGCCCAGTCCAGTCACGAGGAAATGACAGAACGCGGTGGGGGGGGGAAGGGGCATACTGCAGAGTCTCGACCACTTGCCTCCAGGTGTGAAGGTCGGGGAACAAAGGGGTGGAGCCAGAGTAGACGCGCTGACCCAACATACCGGGGGATCCTGGCCAGGTCCCGGGGCAGAAAAGGGGCATCAGTAGAATCTGATTACGGCCTGAAGTTTACTTAATGGTGACGTAGCAACGTTAGTTTCCTAGTTTTGATAAACATACCAAAGTCGTGCGTGATATTCATGTTGGGCGAAACCGGGTGAGGAGCATATGGGGACTCCCCGAATTATACCTACGACTTGTCTGTAAATTTTAAATGATTCCAAAATAAAATGTTTCTTTTTGAAAAAAGGAGACATCTTACAGATCCTCCAGGTTTGCCTCCCTGGGCCCCCAGCTCCCACCCTCACTCACCTCAGTCTGTCTTCCCCACGGCGGCCACAAGAGGGCGCCGCCAGTGAACACCTGAGTCAGGTCCCGCTGCCCACAGCCCTCCCTTGGGGTAAAAGCCCAAGTCCTCCCGGCCCACAAGGCCCTGCACCACTTGCCCCGTCCCCTCCCTGCCCTCCCCTCCTCCCTCTCTCTCCCTCACTCTGCTCCAGCCACACGGGCCTCCTCGCTGTTCCTTCAACACGCCAGGCATGGTCCTGCCCCAGGGCCTTTGCACGTGCTGTTTTTGGCCACCTAGAACCTCTTCCCCCAGATCTCCCCATGGCTCCTCCCTTACCTCCTTCTTGCCAAACTGTTTCTCTTCCCAGCTCCCTCTCACCTAGGTGACTCCTACTAAACCCAATTCTTGTCACGAATGTCATCTCCTCAGAGAAACCCTCCCCGAGCCCCCAGCCCAGGTCATGTCTCCCTGCTGACGTCCTCAGGAGTCTAGGTTGTACTTATAAACTTACGTTCTGTTGTGATTCCATTATGTCTACCTGCCCTGAGGATGCCGGGTCTCTAGTCAGTCGCGTGCACACACAGCGGGTGCTCAGAAGATGCTGGCGGTTGAGCCAGAGCCCAGTCAGGGTACAGAGCTGTTTCAGGACATTCTTGGGCTCTGGTCCCACCCATTAGGCCACAGATGACCTTAGCCTTCTGCAGCTCAACAAAGCAGCCTCCACCAGGGAGACCCCAAGCCAGGGAGTAAAGCCCCCAGGCTCCCACCCCTCCTGGCCACTGACACTCTGGGGGATCTCAGCTCAGCCTCTGTCCTCTCTGGGCCTCAGTTTCCCCACAGGTGCTCAGAAGCAGCCAAGCAGATACTTCCGGGACCTTACCTTCCCCTGCCTCCTTCACCAACCCCCTCATGCACTGCCCTCTCCTGGTTGAAGTTGGCACTGCAATTTCAGTTGGGAACTTGGTCCCCCATCACTTCTACTTAATGCACTTAGCGCGCAGTAGGGACTTGAAACATTTATGTTGTGTGACTGACTGCCTGGAAAAACGAAGGCATGAATGAAGTAGATTGATGAAAAGCAGATTTTTAATTTCTGCAAGTGATCTGGAGGTCAGAGGTTGGAATAGGGGACTCAAGGCCAGCACCCTTCTCCAAAGCCTGGGATTTGGGCACAGGGCCATCTGATGGGTACTAGGGAGCCATCGGGTGTCCTGGAGCAGAGTGTGACTGCGAAATCAGAGTGGCGGTGGCTGGACGGAGGCCAAGCACGCGTCCTAGGCCGGTTGTCCCCTTTCCAAAGAGGGGTTACAGTGGGGTTTCTCGGGGTTGGCGCATTCTCTGTGCAGGGCCCTCCCAGGCAGCATCCCTGGCCCCCACCCACTGGGGTGTGGAGCAGCACCCCTGACCCCAACCCGCTCGATGCCAGGAGCACCCCCAGTCGTGACAACCACAGGTGTCCCCAGACATGGCCCGGGGTCCCCCAGAGGCAGAGTCACCCTATAGTGAGAAGTACCAATAGTGAGGATTGGGGGGTCAAACAGCCAAATCCAGCTCTCGCTGGCCAGGCTGCCATGGGACCCATCTGGACTCAGTTTCCTCAGCTGCAAAATGGGCACATGAATGTCACATGTAACAGTGGCTGGAGTGAAGGAAGCACTCAGTAGCTGTGAGCCAGCAGCTCGATTACCACGATTCAACCCGTTCGCTCCCCAGAGGATGGCACTGAGGTCAGGCGGCAGTGAGTGCAGGAATTCGGGGTGTCCTCCCAGCTTCCGTCACCTGCAGGCCACCTGTCCGATTGGCCAGACTTGCGTCCCAATCAGTAAGTCCTCCCGAGCAATCACAGCCACAGACCCCTGTGTGTGTGTGTGCCGGTGGGGAACTTTTATTTTTCCTATGACCTATTAAAACAAATAACAGCTATTTAAAAAAACATTTACCTTGTTCTACCTGATATCACTTTGTGTTTTGCCTGCTGGTAGCCGAATGTCACCCTGGGGAAGGCTGAACTTTTCCCTCCAGCCAACAGGTCCTCAGAAGGGGCTTCTGTAAAGGTTTATTGCCTTGGTGGCCTTTGGAGACTCTTGAGGGACTGAATCGGGCTGACTTGGGTCTCCAGATTAGTGTTTTGGGGAGGGATGAGAAGTCAGCTGGGGGTGGGGGGGTGCGGCTCAAAAACTTTGATTATATTGTTTGTCTTTTTCACTTAGCAAACTCTCTTACCTTCAAAACCCCAGCTGCGATGCCTCCTCTTCCAGGAAGCCTTCCCTGATCTCCCGATTTCCTCTC
>NW_011888993.1:1444654-1448809 GCF_000151845.1 Pteropus vampyrus
CCGGGCCCCCACTCCGCCGCGCCCCTCCCGGCCTCGTCCCTCACCCCGCGGTGGGGACCGCTGGACCGTTTCCAGGTCCCCCGAGGAGAGGGGCGCTTGAGAGCACCGGGGTGGACCATGGCGGTGAGATTCCAGGCCAGTGGCCCGCCGAGGGCGGGAGGGGGAGGGGATCCGGCTGCGCTGGGGCCTGGACCCAGGACCCTCGATCGCCCGTTGCCTATGTGACAGGTGAGGAGACCGGGCCCAGAGGAACGCGGCGGCCACCCTGAGGCCGCGCTGAGACGCGTCCGCGCCGCTCGGCCCCAAAGGCCGCCTCGGTTACCCGGTAGACCTGGGTTCAAATCCCGACGTTTCTATGTCCCTTGGGGCCAGTGAGCCAACGCCTCTCCGCACCTCGTCTATAAAATGGGTGATGGTCATTTTAAAGAATAGTGGAAGGTTTCTAAGGGAAAATGTACTTTAAGCGACTGGCACGTAGTAGGTGCTAAGTAGAATTGTTTACGCCCGATTCTCAGGGGTGTTCTGCGAGGTAAGCTTGAGCATTAATGGAGGAACAGCTGGCAGTGACTTTATGTGTGCGCCGGGTGGCTTTGGTGAATGCGGCGAGGCTGCTGGAGAAAGCGCCACCATTTATTGGGTGCCTACTGTATACAGAGCCGTTAACTCGCGTGATCCGCCAGAGATAGGGGTTGAGTAAATTGGCCGGGCTGGGAGGAGGACTTGGGGGACTTGACCCTTCGGGGTGGAACTTGAACTGGCTCACATGCAATCTACTGGGTTTCAGATAGGGCCAGAGGGGTAAACTGAGGCCGTGGAGGGGGGGGCGGGCCCGCGGCTCGCCCCAGGCCATAACGCCGAGGCTTTAGGACCGGGCGGTTCTGGTTCCCGCCACCTCCTTCCGCGCTGCAGGAACAGCTCCCAGAATCCCCTCCCCAACTGGAGTTTGTGCGCAGCCCTGACCCCCCACGGTTCGCGGAGGTGGGGACGGAAGGGGCGGGGGAAAGAGGACCTCAGCCTGGCAGCCACCCGCCTGGGGCTGTTTGACTTGGTAAATGACCTGTCCCGCTTGCTCCGCAGCTCTGCTCTCCTGGGTTTGCAGCCGGCGCTTGGCAGGGGCCGGCGGAAGGTCCCAGCCCCGCCCTCTCTGGGCTGGGAGCTCTGGGCTCCAGACACACCTGGTTGGGTTCCTTGCAGAATCTGCCTTAGTCCACCATTCACCCATTCCTTAGACTCCGTGGTTCCTGGACCTACAGGACAATGCTGGGGTCCCAGGGCCCCCATTCCTGCCCACCAGGAGCCCCCAGACTGGAGGGGTGTAGAAAAGACAGGAAGACTGGGACATCCCAAGGTCCAGTCATCGGCGATGTGTGGATGGGGGCGCTGGGGCTATGAAGAGTGAATAGGAGTTTGCAGGGGAGCACGGCTTGTGCCAAGGCCTGGAGGGGAGGGCCCAGCAGGTGTTAATGGCGGTCGTCAGAGTGTCCGGAGAGACAGCCCGAGAGGAGAGGCCAGACACTCCCCAACCGATGACTAAACTGGATGATCTAAGGTGGTTTTTGATACCGTGAATAAAACGTAATAAAACGGGGTGGAGTGCTAGGGAGCCAGGGACAACTGGGCTAACCAAGGAAGGCCTGAGGAGCTGGCGTAGATCCTAGACCAGAGCAGGAGGGGCCGGCTGTGCGTCAATCCTGGGAGGGTGTCCCAAACACGGGGGACAGGCAGGGCAAAGGTTTGGAAGTGAACTACGCCGGGGTGGGCCGGACGGGTCAGGCTTGACCCGGCGGGCGCAGGGGAGACCGGAGGCCTCCGGGATCCATGAAGGTGAACCTACCCAAGGCGAAACAAGCCCGGGCCACATGCATCTGTCTCCCTAGGAGCTCTGGTTCCTTGCGGGTTGTTTCTTCAAATAAAGCCAAGAAATCGAAATTAAGGAAGCTGTGGCCAGGTGGCTGAGCAAGGGTGCGGGGCAGGCTGCCAAGGTTTGCCTCCGTGCTGTGTGACCTCAGGCAAGTTACCGAACCTCTTTGGGCCTCCCTTCCCTCCTCCCGAAGGCACGAAGAGTAGCGGTGCCAGTGGACAAGGTCACTCAGGATGAAATGAGTGAGGACGCGGACAGCCAGCACTGAACAGTGTCGCTTATTAAAATGATGCAGAGAAAGGCTGCTATTGCCATTATTATTACTTCTCACACCAGAGGGGTAAACTGAGGCCGTGGGGGGGGGGCTCCATCTCCCCAGGCGAGGCTCAAGGCTGTTCTGACTCCATGCCGCCCTCCCCGCCAGCCCTGAGCGATGGCATCCGGGGTGCGGCCACCCATTCTGCAGAAAAGGAAGTCGAGGCTGGGGAGGCAGCAAAGGGCAGAGAAGAGGGAGCCTGGGCCATGCGTGCTGACCGGCTCCGGCTCCGAGAGGCCCCGCCTTCAGCTTTGTTTCTCTCTCCTCCGCCCCCTGCCCCCACGCCTGAGAGCCAGGAAGGCTGATCTCCCCAGAACCTAAGCAAAGGCAGTAGAGCGTGCCCACGGAGTGGTTTAAGCTGGGGGGGGATCCCTTCCACCGCTTGTGCCAAGCTGGGGAAACAGGTCGGGCGGGGGAGCAGGGCAGCCCCACAGAAGGAAGGGATAGGTGGGTGGGCTCTGGCTTGCGGCCAGGCTCTGTGTCCCCCCTTCTCCCAGGGTCTCCCGGCCTGGGACACTGCAATCTTAGAGCTGCTTTCTCATCTATACCACGGGTGTGAACATGACAGAGTCCACGTCCCGCATCCCGACCCTCCCTCAGCTATGCTGGCTTGGCAAGTGCCTCGGTCTCCCCATCTGTAATATGGGGTGATAGAATGTTCCCTTCAACGAGTGGAGTAAATGAGATAGTGCATGCAATGTGCCTGGCACGAAGGAAGCACTTCCTTCCTTCCTTCCTTCCTTCATTCATTCATTCATTCACTCATTCGATAAAAAGTCATTGACTCTGCTATGATCCAGGCACTCAGAACTCGACTGTGAACAAGACAAAAACCTCTGCCCTCTGGAGCCGGTATTACAAAAGGGGGAGACGGACAGTGAACAGATAAAATACATCTAGGGACTGTCAAGGGTCACAAGTTCTATGAAACAGGACCCTGTGTCAGGGGAAGGCAGAGAAGGTGATCTGTTGTGGGGCAGGAGAGGCCTACGGTTCTGAAGAGGGTGGTTGGGGGGTCTCGCCAAGGAGGTGGGGAGACCCGGGGGAGGTGAGGGAGGGAGTCAGGTAGAGAGCTACAGGTGGTGGGGAGAGCTTGTCCAAAGGCCCCGGGGCAGGACCGTGCCTGGAGTGGCGGCCCGTGTGGCTGGAGCAGAGTGCGAGCTCCTGCTGCCTGGTGGGCCTGTTTAGGTCCCCCAGGGACAAGCCAGACCTTCCAGAGCAAAAGGGACCGATAACTCACCTCTTCTCTGCTCACAGTACAATTTGGGTCACTAACTCAGGGTTTCTCAGCTTTTGGGGCCAGGTCGCTCTCTGTGGAGGGGCCGTCCTGGGCACCGTGGGGTGTTGAGCAGCATCCATGGCCTCCGTGCACTCGATGTCAGGAGCACCCCCAGTCGTGACGACCACTAACATCTCCAGACATCAATGGATGTCCTTTGGAGAGAAGAATCATTTGCAGTAGAGAATCGCTGAGTTAAATCCATTTTGCAGATAAAAAAAATAGGTCTCAAGAGAGGTAGCAACTTGCCCACAGGCTTAAACCACAGGAGTGTCAGACTGGGGCTCCCCACCCAGGGATGGGGACCCCCAAATGCTCTGATGGATGTGCCGTGACCTCACGCCCACCTCTCCCATTTCTCTCCTGCCAGGTGTCGGACATGGAGGAGCTGACCATCTGGGAACAGCACACGGCCACACTTTGGAAGGTGAGTCCCCCCACACACACCCAGTGGGTGCCAGAGGGAGTGGCAGTTTTGTCCCCATGGGAGGACTTTTGTCCCAGAGGGAAGCAAAAGCTCATCCCGTCTCCGATCCCCCCTCAGGACCCCCGCCGGGGCTTTGGCATTGCGATCTCCGGCGGCCGAGACCGGCCGGGTGGTTCCGTGGTAGTGTCGGATGTGGTGCCCGGAGGGCCGGCTGAGGGCAGGCTGCAGTGAGTACCAGGGCGGCGGGGTTCGGGCACAGGGAGGACACATGA
>NW_011888993.1:1450249-1462686 GCF_000151845.1 Pteropus vampyrus
GTCCCCACAGAGGGGCCGCACTGGACGCCCGGACATCCGGCTCCACCTGGTGTGTGGGCAGCAGGCGAGGGGCCCAAGATGGCCCTGTCCTAGTCCCAGGACCTGCGGATGTGTCACCTCACGCAGCAGAGGGGACACTGCAGATAGGATCAAGCCAGGGCCCTTGAGAGGGGACGACCCTGGATTCCCCAGAGGCCCAGTGTCCTCGCAGGAGGCAGGAGGGTCAGAGCCAGAGACATGAGCGAGGCTGCGCTGCCAGCTGCGAGGAGGAGGAAGGGGCCACACGCCTCTAGAAGCTGGAAAAGGCCGGAAACGGCTCTCCCTGGAGCCTCCATGCAATGACATTAGAAACGCCGTGGTGACACTGTGTCTTACCAGTGTCAGTCCCAGTGTGAAGGGGAGGAAGCAGCCCTGATGGCGGGAGGGCCAAAGGCAGGCGAGAAGGCTGAGCTCCAGGGGGACCCGGCAGCCCAGACCCCAGGCCCTGCCTCAGTTTCCCTCCTTTCCCCACAGAGTTTGGGGTCAGACTAGGCAGTCAGATCTTCATCAAGCACATCACGGATTCGGGCCTGGCTGCCCAGAGCCGCGGGCTGCAGGAAGGAGACCTCATTCTACAGGTGAGCCCCGGCCTCCTGTCGGGCAGGGCAGGGAGCCCCAGGCCAGAGGGGTTCCACGTGACCGAGCCGTAAGTCAAGGTCAGCAGACCTGGCCCTGGACCGTTCGCCTTCTGCACTATTGCCAGTTTCCCAAAGGTTAGAGATGGCTTTCCCCGCTTCGCCGCCATCTGCGGCGAATCCACTGCCAGAAGTCAGTTTCTAGTTGCCCCTTTGGCTTGTCTGTTTCTAGTATCAGAATCTTGTGCCTACAGCTCTGCTTCCCAGACCTGCCCTAGGCGGTTGGTGCTCCTAGGAGTCCAGGCTCAGAGGAGCAGCTCCTGAAAATCTGTTTCTAGCGATTCCTTAGTGTTTGATTTCCAAACCACCTCCTGTTGACTGCGTCTAGAGTCTCCTCAGAGTTATCTGTTTCTTGTGACCCTGAGGAATTGTCTGTTTCTAGTGGTTTGGGGCCGACACTAGAAACAGCTTCATGGGGGACTAGATCTCCCAATCCTCGGGGTAACTGAAAACAGACGGTCCCGAGGGCGGATGCTGGAAAGGGATTCCCGGGGACGGAGTCCTTCCTAGGAACTTTGTAATCTACCTCTAGCTGTCTGCTTCTGGCGTCTTTAAGCATCCTCCCCTCTCTTCCGGTTAGACTCGTTACTAATATTCGTTCCCAGTAGCTCCCGGGAAACGCCCCCTTCTAGGTCTCTAGTGTCCCCTCCTTAGAAAATTCTGTTTCTAGAATTCTTGTGGAAGTCAGTTCTTGGCGTACTCCTCTCACAGACATTTTCTCCTGAGAATATCTGTTTTTAGTAATTCCTGGGGATTGTATGTTTCTAGTGCCCCCCTCCCAAACTATCTGTTTCTAGTATCCCCTCTCTCTCATTGACTCGAGTCCTGTCTTCCTTCCTGGTCCCTTTTAGATCAACGGAGTGTCCAGTGAGAACCTGTCGCTGAGCGATACTCGGCAGCTGATCGAGAAGTCGGACGGGAAGCTGACCCTGCTGGTGCTCAGGGACCGAAGGCAGTTCCTCGTGAATATTCCGCCGGCTGTCAGTGACAGCGACAGCTCCCTCCTGGAGGGTGAGCGGCCAGGAGGCAGGCCCTGGGGGTGCTGAGTGGAGAGCGGGGGAGGCGGGGAGTATCAGGCAGGGCCAAGCAGGAATTGGCTGGTGAGCCTGGCCCTGAGAGGCCCAGAGAGGGACAGGAGCTTGCTCAAGGCCACACAGCAAGTCAGGGCCGGAGCTGCCAGGCTGAGCCTGACTGGGCTAAGCCCCTTTGCTTAGAGGGGCCTTGATGTTCTCCTCTGTGGGTCCAGCTTGGAAGGCGTGGCATGGCTGATGGGATGCCCTCTCCCCCCACAGACATCTCGGACCTGGGCTCAGAGCAGTCTCAGGCGCCACCATCCCATGTGCCACCGCCACCCCAGCACAGGCACAGGCAGCAGAGTCCCGACGCCAGCCGAACCAACTCCCCCGTGTACGTACCCCCGTTGGCCAGGAGGGGAACGTGGGCATATTTTTTCTACTTGGGGGTAGCCTTGGGGTGCCGTCCTGGTGGCCTACCTGAAAGAGGCTTCCCCACCCACCCACACACAATCTTTCTTGCCCTCAGTATGTGGCTTTTGGTTCCTGGGTGCTGGGAGAGCCGGATGTGGATTGACTTAAAGCAGAAGGGATCCAATGTTATAATGCATCCTAGGAGACTTCAGAATGCATAAACCCTTTGACTCGGCAAGGCCCTTTTAGGGGTTTCTCTTGGGGGGCAAAATAGCCATGGATGTATGCGAGGACCGGAGGGTGCCGGTTCGTGCAGATGCTATTTATAAAAGGGGAAAATGAGCAGTCATCTCGTATTAGTCTCCTGCGGCTGCTGTGACGAAGTCCCAGATCAGGATGCTGGCAGGGCCGCGCTCCCTCTGAAGGCTCCAGGGCAGAGTCTGTTCCGTGCCCCTGGCCCAGCTTCCGGTGGCCTCCGGCAGTCCTTGGCTCCCAGATGGCCGTCTCTTCCCTTTGTGAATTCACACTGTTTCTTGTTTTACGGGGACCAGCCATACTGGCTTGAGGGTCCCAGCCTGCTCCATCCCGTGTGACCTCTTCTTTACTAATTACAGCTGTCACAACCCTTCTTCCATCACATTCTGAGGTACTGGGGGTTGGCAATTCTACAGGTGAACTTCGAGGGGACACAGTTCCATGCCCCAAAAACACAATTGCTCAATACTTGGGGTTTATTTAGATAACGGGCACCTGGCTTAAGCAGTCGGCACCCTGCGAAGCTAGGGGTTGTATCTGTTAGCAGATTACCCCCAAAGCTCACGGCTCAGAACAATAGTAAGTATTTATTACCTCCCACCCTTTCCAAGAGTCAGGAACCTGGGTGTGGCTCGGCCGAGTGGTTCTGACTCGTGGTCTCATGAGGTTGCAGTCGAGACACTTGTCCAGGGCCGTAGGCTTTTGGGGGTGGAGGATCCCCTTCCAAGTTCACACCCTTGGCGGGAGGACTCAGCCCCTCACCAGGCGGGCCTGTCCGACGGTTCCCCAGAGCGAATGATCAGCAAGCAGGTGAACCGCATTTAGTCCACAGGTGAAACTCAGACGTGTCATACCTCCATTCCCATCGCGTTCTGTCGGTCACACAGGGCGACCCCGGTTCGGTGTTGGGGGGCGGGCTACAGCAGGCCATCATTCCAGGAGGTGGGGGGTGTTGGGGGCCCTCTCGGAGGCCAGAGGACGGCCCACCCCAAGGCCCCAGCTCTTACTCTGCTGTCGCCTCCCTAGGGTGCTAGTTAAGTGACTGAAGGAGACGATGCGTGTGTGTGCTTAGCCCACAGTCAGTGCTTGCTCTGTGAGTTTCTCTTCCATTTGTTGCTACGACGATCATTACATATTCGTGCTCAGGAATACGAGGCAGCCATGAAAGCAGACACCTCAGAGAGCACATTTCAGAGGCCCGGGCAAACGCACTGGGCAGCGTGTGAGGTGGATGAACCCAAAACAGAATGACACAGGTGGCATTTCTCAGAGAGTTCCGGGGGACTCTCATGTGAGCTCAAGAGGCGTTCCACTTGCAGCCCGAAGGGTCTCTTGGCCAGACGGGCCCAAGTAGCTCGACAGGTGTCTCGGATGCAGACTCCGTATCAGCTTATCTGTCCCAAGAGGCGGTGGGTGGGGAGTATGGTGTTTTCCAATTTCTCTCCCCACCCCCACTCACTCAGCCCTGGGGTTTCAAAGGGTGAACCCTGGAAATGCCAATATACGGCTTGATCAAGATTTTCTTTCAGGTGCATAGATTTTCCCACTCGTGTTTATTTGAAAGGCCTGATAACTAACTCAGTCCTCTCTCGCAGGAGGCTTTCTCTTCCTATGGGTTATCTTAGCTTCAGCTGCTGTAAGAGAACCCCACAGACTGGGCGTCTGACACCGTGGACAATGACCTCCCACAGTTCTGGAGGCTGGAGGTCCATGCTCAGGGCTCTGGCGAGGGCCCCGACCCGGCCTGCGGATGGCTGCGTCCTCGCCGTGGGCTTGCCGTCACCTAGTTACAGAGGGGCAGGACCGAGATTTGAATCTGAGTTCAGATAAATGAAAATTCTAAAACTCACCCCTTGACCTCTATCCCCATCTCACCCCAAACCCGTTCCCCACCAGGGAGAGCCCCCGGCTTCGGCGGGAAAGTTCAGTGGATTCCAGAACCACCTCAGAACCAGGTGAGCGGAGGCGGGGTGGGTGGTGACTCTGAGCACCTCTCCTCTGATAGCTGTCATCACAGCCAGTGAGGTCGTGCCAGGAACAGCGGAAGGGGGTGGCACAAGCATAGGTCAGGGACAGTTCCCTGGGAAGGACCTAGGGTGGGGGACGGCATTCTGCAGGGCAGGGGTACCCTACCGCAAAGGTTTGGGGGGTGGGCCGGCCAGGGTGCTTGGGAAAGACCAGCTGTTCCCCTTCAGATGCCCCCAGGCAAAGCGGCTATGACATCTACAGGGTGTCCAGCCGTCAGAGCATGGAGGACCGTGGGTATGTATACCCCAGAAAAAAAATCCTACCAACCTGAGACTCCCACACTCCCTGGGGCACATTCCCACACGTTTGTTGATGGGACCACCGCAGGTCCGGTGGGGCTGTCTGGGAAACCGAGGCCCGGAGGGGGTGGGGCCCCCCCAAGGACGACGGGGGCCCGTCCCGCCCCCTCTCCAGCCTGACCCGCCCCCTCCAGCCTGACCCGCCCCCTCCAGCCTGACCCGCCCCCGCCCCGCCCACTCCGGCCTGACCCGCCCCCGCCCCGCCCCCCGCAGGTACAGCCCCGACTCGCGCGTGGTCCGCTTCCGCAAGGGCACCAGCATTGGGATGCGGCTGGCGGGGGGAAACGACGTGGGCATCTTCGTGTCGGGCGTGCAGGCGGGCAGCCCGGCAGAGGAACAGGGCATCCAGGAGGGAGATCAGATTCTGCAGGTGACTTGGACGCGGCTGGCCATGGGCGTGTTGGCGTGCTGGCGATACTCCTAGTCTGGATGGCCTGTGTGTCCTCCCCCGGCTCTGCTGAGAGCGGGTGTGACCACTGTCTGCCTCCGTATGTTGTTGACCTTGTCAGAACCTTGAGAGCAAGTGTTGTCTGTGACCCACTGTCCGTGTCTACATATCACTGTCCCTGTCACAACTCTGTGACTACGCCCTCTTTGGAGTGTCGCAACATTCTCACTAGCGTCACGATCTTGTCACATCTGTGCCTCGACAAACCCACCATGCTTCGGCCACTCGTGTACTGAGCGCAGTTCCCGTGCCCGGGGCTCAGGGTCAAGATCGTCCGGTGTCTGTGATGCCCGGCTGCCACAGGGCCATGTCCCCGTCAGAAGGCTGTCCCCAGTCGCGGGGCCCTTGGCAGCAGTTGGGGGTGGGCTTTGTCCAGAGGGAGAGCTGGGGCCTCGTGTCCAGAGCCGCGTCCACCCCACGCCCCACCTGACAGGTGAACGACGTGCCCTTTCGAAACTTGACGCGCGAGGAGGCCGTACAGGTCCTGCTGGGGCTGCCGCTGGGCGAGGAGGTGGAGCTGGTGACACAGAGGAAGCAGGACAGTGAGTGGGGGGTGTGCGCGGCCCTGGGGAGGGGTCGGTCTAGGCGGCAGCTCCCCGGCTCACACCCCGCCCCCCGGCCCCCCTAGTCTTCCGGAAAATGGTGCAGACGGGCGTGGGCGACTCCTTCTACATCCGCACGCACTTCGAGCTGGAGCCCAGCCCGCCCTACGGCCTGGGCTTCACGCGCGGCGACGTCTTCCACGTGCTGGACACGCTGTACCCCGGCCCGGAGCAGGCCCGCGGAGGCCACTGGCTGGCGGTGCGCATGGGCCGTGACCTCCGGGAGCAGGAGCGCGGCATCATCCCCAGCCAGAAAAGGTGGGAGCTGTCCGTGCCCTCAGCCGCCCCGCCCCCCAGCCTGTCTCCCACCCCCGTCTCCCGCCCCCACCCCCCCAGCCTCAGCCTCCCCGCTTCATGCCTCACTCGCTGGCAGTGCTGACGGGTCACCCGAGGAGACAGACGCTCAGGGCTGCCGCGTCAGTGCTGTGTGGGTTTCCTCGGGTGCTGTAACAAGCCGCCACAAACTTGATGGCTTCAAACCACACACATTTGTCATCTGTTCTGGAGATCAGAAGTGCAAACTAGACCTTTTGGGGCTACACCCAGGCGCAGGCAGGGCCGGGCCTTCCCGAGGCTCCAGGGAGAACCGCCTCTGCCTTTTCCCGCTTCTAGAGGCGCGGTGTCTCTGGCGCAGGGCCCCTTCCCCCTCGTCATAGTCACGGCCAGCAGCTCAGCCTCCCCGTGATGAGGACCCGTGAGGACACCGGGACCCTGGGGAACCCAGGGTCATCTCCCATCTCAGGGGCTTGAACTTAATCCATCTGCGAAGTCCCTTTACCATATGACATGCCCGCAGGTCCTGAGACTAGGACAGGGACGTCTTTCGGGCGTTATCTGCCCATCCCAGCGCTCAGTGATCTCCTTTCTCCCCAGGGCGGAGCAGCTGGCCAGTCTGGAGGCTGTTCAGCGGGCCGTGGGGGCCGGGGCCGGTGCCTCTGAGGGCCCCGGCCGCAGGGCTGAGTTCTGGCGGCTGCGCGGTCTTCGTCGGGGAGCCAAGAAGACCACCCATCGGAGCCGCGAGGACCTGTCGGATCTGACCAGGCAGGGTCACTACCCGCCATATGAACGCGTGGTGCTGCGAGAAGGTGGGACCCCCGCCAGAGGGGCTGCAGAGCCCCAAGTAAAAGTCCTGGGAAGTTCTAGTACAGCCTTCAGAAGCTGCCATGCTGACCTCTCTCCTTCCGCCAAAAATACCCACTTCTGGTTATTGTAGGGCACAGAGGGGACAGGGAAGGGCTTCGTTCCTAAAAAATTAATTCCCGATTCCAATAGAAATAGGCAAGCCACATGTGTAATCCGTAAAAAGAAATAGTTGAAAATAATTTTAATAATTTCTTTTTTTAACATACTATATCCAAAATATTATTTCGAGAGATAATCCGTGTAGAAATTATTAACGACCCATTGCACATTTTTTTTTCATACTGAGTCTTCGCGATCCAGTGTGTGCTTTGCCTCAGCACATCGATTCGGTCGAGCTCCATTTCAGATGTTTGGCAGCCCCACGTGCCCAGCGCTGTCACACTAGACAGCACAGCGAGGGGGGTTATTCATTTAGTGGATACCCCCCTTTTGAGGCTGTCAGCTTGAGGTAAACAGACGCCCTTGAAAATGCCCGCTGTGAACAGGTGTTCAGACCAAAACACGTCCATAATTGTTCACAGCGGCATATTTGCAACAGCAAAAAGGTAGGAACAACCCAAGTGTCCATCAGCTGGTGAATGGATAAACACGACGTGGTTCACCCACACACTGGAATATTATTCAGTCTTGAAAAGGAGGGAGGCGCTGACTGTCCCTACAACGTGGTCGGACCTCGAACACATGACGCTCAGTGAGAGAAGCCAGACACACAAGGCCACACCGTGTGTGATGATGCCATTTATGTGACATGTCCAGAACAGGCACATCCACAGAGACAGGAAGTGGGTTAGTGGTTGCCAGGGGCTGGGGAGGGAGATGGGGGATGACTGCTCATGGGGACGGGGCTTCTTTTTGGGGAGATGAGAATGTTCTGGAAGCAGATGGCGGTGGTGGTGGCACAACATTGTGAACGTCCTAAATGCCACTGAATCTTACACTTTACAATGCACAGGTTAAGAAAGCAAATTTTACGATATCTGTATTTTACCACAATCAAAAAAAAATACACGTACAAAACCAAAACGGCTCGTAGAGCCTTTCCCAAGAAGGGTGGGAGGGAAAGGGCCTCATCCAGATTTCAGGACGGGAAGAGATTAAGCGCTTGCCCACAGCCTCAGGGGAGAAGGGATTAAAATCAGGTGCAGAGGCCTTTAGGAAAAAGAGAATGCAGGAGGACAGGAAGAGCCAGTCCCTGCCACCCCCCACACCCTCATGAGACGGGGCCAGCTGCTGCCGCACCGCAGTACAGACAAAAAAAAAAGACTTAAAAATCAAAGGCCACGTACTTAATTTCTAGCCCCAGCCAATGAAAGTTAGAAATCTCAATGCATAGAGCATTTAAGAGAGAGAAATAGACCCGGAAGGAGAGGAGGAGAGAAGGTGCACAAGGAGGGCTGGCCACTCACTCACTCTCCTGCTAGGTGTCTTCTGTACCCCTTGCCTCATTGGTGAAAGCGCCTATCAGCCCAGAGGTCGGCACTCTCCCCGCAGAGAGCCAGACAGCAACTATTTTAAGTTTTGTGGGCCAGAGGGTTTCTTCAGAAAATACTCTGCTGGAAGGCAGCCAGAGATAGTACATAAACAAATGGACTTGACTGCGCCAAGCAAACTTTATTTACATAAATAAGCAGCGGGGAGCCCTTGAGCCGCCCTTCTGCTGGGCCTGCTTCCACGTCTGGAAGTGTACCGTCACTTTACTTTCTCGTCCAATAAAGCTATCCTTTTCTGCAAAAACAAAAAACAAGCAGTGGGCTGGATGTGGCCCTTGAGTCGTAGTTTGCTGACCACTGAGTTAACTAGGTTCAGCTGCTATGACAGAGATACCAAGTGACAGCTGCATTAAAAAAAAATAAGTTTCTTTTTCAAGTAACCGCCCCAGTGTAAGCAGCTGAGTATGGTTTGGCTGCTTCAGCTTCAGGGACCCAGGCTCCTCGTTTTGTGTTTCTGCCTGGTTGTGTAGTCCAACATGGCACACCCAAGCCCACATTCCAGCCAGCAGGAAGGAGAAAGAGGGCGGAGAGGGCTCACCCCTTTCCTCGAAGGATACAATTGCACTCTTCGTTCTGCTTGCACCCCATTGGCCAGAACTTAGTCACATGGCCATCCTAGCTGCAAGGGAGGCTGGGAGATGTAGTCTTTAGCTGGGCAGCCATGGGCCTGGCTAGATACGTTACCACTACAGAGGAAGTAGAGAGTGGTTGTGCAAGGACCTAACGGTCTTCGCCTCCAATGGGATCCTGATTCTTTCTTGTCATTGTTTCTTGGCCCCCTCAGCCAATTTCAAGCGCCCAGTGGTGATCTTGGGACCCGTGGCGGACATCGCGATGCAGAAGTTGACTGCCGAGATGCCTGACGAGTTCGAAATCGCAGGTGAGAAACCAGGTCCCTTGGCAAATCATTGGTAGATTGTTTCCCAACTCTTGTCCAGCCCCTGGGGTGGAGGCAGCTTGCGCAGGCTGCTAATGACGTTGTTTGGGGTAAGAGTTAGAACATGAGCCACTAGCAGCCCTTCCAGTCCTGACAGGCGTGACACTCGGGCTGGATGGAGCCTCAGAGTCCTTAATGGTGTTCGCCACGCAGCCACTGCCAAATGAGCCGTTCTTTCATTTGTTCAAGATTTGAGCTATGGACACAGCATCGAACAAAATACGCAGGGTACTCCCAGGAGGCCAAAAATTAACAACTACAGAAATAAACTAGATTAGGGGTTGGCAAATTACAGCTCCCAGGCCAAGTCTGGCCCACTGGCTATTTTTTATACAGCCTGCTAAGAATGGTATTGACATACTTTAAGTGGTTGAAAAGAAGTTAAAAGCAATTTTTTTGTGACATGTGAAAAGAATAATTAAAAGCTGCAGCTTGAACATAAAGGTTCACAGCAGCATTCTTCACAATAGCCATGGATGTGTGGCTGGGTAAGCACAATGTGGTCCACCCAGACAATGGAATATTACTCAGCCATGAAAAGGAAGGAAATTCTGACACCTGCTACAATGTGGATGAACCTGGGGGACGTTATGCTCAGTGAAGGAAGCCAGACACAGGACAAGTGGTGTCTGATTCCACTTATATGGGATCCCTAAGAGATTCACAGAGACAGGAAGTAGGTGGTGGAGCCAGGGGCTGGGGGAGGGGAAGGGAGTGAGTGTCTGATTGGGACAGAGTGCCAGTTTAGGAAGATGAGAAAGTTCTGGAGACGGACGGTGGGGATGGTGGCTCAGCGATGTGCATGTGCTTGATGCCGCTGAGCTGTGCACTTAAAAGGAGGTTTGGGGTCACAGCCAGCGAAAGGCTGGGAGTTGGGACCAAGCCTGGGAGAGCGAGTGTCTGGCGCACAGGCTCTGCATCAGGCTCTTGACCTTGCCACCTGTTGGCTGCGTGACCCTGAGCTAGTGACCTTATGTCCCTGAGGCTGTTTCCCCATCTTCCAGGTGGGCCAGGAACAGCTGGCCCTCCTCAGGAGGTAAGGGCTGAGGTCAGGAGGGGGCAGAATAGCAGCGTTGGGCACAAGTCCAACAGGCACCGCTGCTGCTTGCTACTCTTAGGATTCCTCTCAAGGCAGTGGGGAGCCGCGGTGGGCTCCTGGGCGGGGGAGGGGGACAGACATGAACTTGCGGGGCTGAGGGACCACCCTGCTGAAGCTGCCGAGCGCCTCTGCTCCCACAGAGAGAGTGCTGAGGATTGACAGCCCATCCAAGATCATCAAACTGGACACCGTGCGGGTGATCGCGGAGAAAGTAAGCACACTCTGCTGTGGGTCCCATTTCATGGAGAGGGGACCTGGGGTGCAGGCATCCAACCTGTTCTTGCCCCACGGCCGCAGTGTATTCTCCCGTGGAGACTCAGCTCAGAGGCCTCGTGATGTGGGTCACGAAGAGGGGACAGAGTCTGCCCAGAGTCACACGGCAGCAAGCCCTGTGAAAAGGCGGAGACTCAGAACTGGGCTCTGGTGCTTAAGGCGCTGCGGCCTGGGTTATCATCAACGCCACCCCCACCCACCCCATGCTGGCCCGCGGATGTGCGAGGCTGGGGTCCACTCTGACCTCAGACTCTTAACTTCCCTCCGACTCTTCCCTTGTCTCTTTGTGCCTGTCTCTGGGTGTGTTTCTCTCCACCACCCCACCACCCCATCACACGGGCCCTGTCCAGGACAAGCACGCACTCCTAGATGTGACGCCCTCGGCAGTCGAGCGTCTCAACTACGTGCAGTACTACCCCATTGTGGTCTTCTGCGCCCCCGAGAGCCGCTCGGCCCTCAAGGCGCTGCGCCAATGGCTGGCGCCCGCCTCCCGCCGCAGCACCCGCCGCCTCTACGCCCAAGCCCAGAAGCTATGGAAGCACAGTGAGCACCTCTTCACAGGTAGGGCCGGAGCAGGGGTCCCAGGGACGGTGATGGGTCCGGCCTGGGTCTCTCGGCACGCTGACGCCCCCTCCCTGCAGCCACCATCCACCTGCACGGCACGAGCGACAGCTGGTACCAGGAGCTCAAGGCCACCATCCGTGGGCAGCAGACACGGCCCATCTGGACGGCTGAGGACCAGGTACTGAGCCAGGGTCTGGGGCCTCTGTCTCGCTTTAGGGCTAGGTCAGGGGTCAGGGTCCAGACCTGGTACCTGTGGTGAGATGGGACTGGGGGTTTAGTTTGTGGCCTGGGGCTGGAGTCAAGGGTCAGGGCTCAGCTCAGGTTTGGGGGTTCGGCCTTGAGTCAAGCAAGGGGTCACTGGTCAGAACTCACCCTCGGGTCAAGCAAGGGTTAAGCCTCAGTTTGAGAAGCCAGAGTCTTAACCTGGTTTAGGACTGGAGTTTGAAGGTGGTGTCTGGGTCACGGTTCGGTCAGGGATCTGGGAGGGCCTGGCCCAGAGGTCTCGCCTCAGCCAGGCCACTGCCACCCTATAGCTGGACGGCTCTGTGGAGGACAACCTGGACCTCCCCCACCGTGGCCTGGCCGACAGCTCCGCAGACCTGAGCTGTGACAGCCGGGTCAACAGTGACTACGAGACGGACGGCGAGGGCTACACGGACGGCGAGGGGGGACCCCACACAGATGTGGACGAGGGGCCCCCGGCACCGGCCCTGGCCCGGTCATCTGAGCCTGTGCTGGCGGACGAGCCCCAGAGCCCAAGGGACCATGAGAGGTCATCAGGTGTCAGAGGGGCCCAGGTGAGCAGGGCATGGGGTGGCCCCAGCAAGGGTCTGGGGACTGGGCAGACACACGTGAGGAGCCGGTTTTCTCCCAGGATGTCGACAGAAACGTCTCTGATCAGATCAGCATCTGGGACCTTGGCTATGAACCAGTCAGTCACTTACAGCAAATGCTTTGACCTCCGTGGTCTGCTTCCATACCTGGGATACAGGGACAGATGCGATCAGCCTCGACGTCACGGGGTGGTGCTTCGACCTCAACACTCAGCCCAAATCCCTGTCCGTAGTCGCTGGATGCTTAACAGTAGCAAAGGTTTATTCCGCTCTCATTCCATGTGGGGCTCCTGTCTGTGAATATGACACAGGCACCCCTTTCTCCAGACCCTCCAGGTGAACGTGACTGTACATGTCCGTGAGGT